>NW_027207108.1:0-40017 GCF_032191515.1 Phaenicophaeus curvirostris
GGCAAGGCAAGGCAAGGCAAGGCAAGGCAAGGCAAGGCAAGGCAAGGCAAGGCAAGGCAAGGCAAGGCAAGGCAAGGCAAGGCAAGGCAAGGCAAGGCAAGGCAAGGCAAGGCAAGGCAAGGCAAGGCAAGGCAAGGCAAGGCAAGGCAAGGCAAGGCAAGGCAAGGCAAGGCAAGGCAAGGCAAGGCAAGGCAAGGCAAGGCAAGGCAAGGCAAGGCAAGGCAAGGCAAGGCAAGGCAAGGCAAGGCAAGGCAAGGCAAGGCAAGGCAAGGCAAGGCAAGGCAAGGCAAGGCAAGGCAAGGCAAGGCAAGGCAAGGCAAGGCAAGGCAAGGCAAGGCAAGGCAAGGCAAGGCAAGGCAAGGCAAGGCAAGGCAAGGCAAGGCAAGGCAAGGCAAGGCAAGGCAAGGCAAGGCAAGGCAAGGCAAGGCAAGGCAAGGCAAGGCAAGGCAAGGCAAGGCAAGGCAAGGCAAGGCAAGGCAAGGCAAGGCAAGGCAAGGCAAGGCAAGGCAAGGCAAGGCAAGGCAAGGCAAGGCAAGGCAAGGCAAGGCAAGGCAAGGCAAGGCAAGGCAAGGCAAGGCAAGGCAAGGCAAGGCAAGGCAAGGCAAGGCAAGGCAAGGCAAGGCAAGGCAAGGCAAGGCAAGGCAAGGCAAGGCAAGGCAAGGCAAGGCAAGGCAAGGCAAGGCAAGGCAAGGCAAGGCAAGGCAAGGCAAGGCAAGGCAAGGCAAGGCAAGGCAAGGCAAGGCAAGGCAAGGCAAGGCAAGGCAAGGCAAGGCAAGGCAAGGCAAGGCAAGGCAAGGCAAGGCAAGGCAAGGCAAGGCAAGGCAAGGCAAGGCAAGGCAAGGCAAGGCAAGGCAAGGCAAGGCAAGGCAAGGCAAGGCAAGGCAAGGCAAGGCAAGGCAAGGCAAGGCAAGGCAAGGCAAGGCAAGGCAAGGCAAGGCAAGGCAAGGCAAGGCAAGGCAAGGCAAGGCAAGGCAAGGCAAGGCAAGGCAAGGCAAGGCAAGGCAAGGCAAGGCAAGGCAAGGCAAGGCAAGGCAAGGCAAGGCAAGGCAAGGCAAGGCAAGGCAAGGCAAGGCAAGGCAAGGCAAGGCAAGGCAAGGCAAGGCAAGGCAAGGCAAGGCAAGGCAAGGCAAGGCAAGGCAAGGCAAGGCAAGGCAAGGCAAGGCAAGGCAAGGCAAGGCAAGGCAAGGCAAGGCAAGGCAAGGCAAGGCAAGGCAAGGCAAGGCAAGGCAAGGCAAGGCAAGGCAAGGCAAGGCAAGGCAAGGCAAGGCAAGGCAAGGCAAGGCAAGGCAAGGCAAGGCAAGGCAAGGCAAGGCAAGGCAAGGCAAGGCAAGGCAAGGCAAGGCAAGGCAAGGCAAGGCAAGGCAAGGCAAGGCAAGGCAAGGCAAGGCAAGGCAAGGCAAGGCAAGGCAAGGCAAGGCAAGGCAAGGCAAGGCAAGGCAAGGCAAGGCAAGGCAAGGCAAGGCAAGGCAAGGCAAGGCAAGGCAAGGCAAGGCAAGGCAAGGCAAGGCAAGGCAAGGCAAGGCAAGGCAAGGCAAGGCAAGGCAAGGCAAGGCAAGGCAAGGCAAGGCAAGGCAAGGCAAGGCAAGGCAAGGCAAGGCAAGGCAAGGCAAGGCAAGGCAAGGCAAGGCAAGGCAAGGCAAGGCAAGGCAAGGCAAGGCAAGGCAAGGCAAGGCAAGGCAAGGCAAGGCAAGGCAAGGCAAGGCAAGGCAAGGCAAGGCAAGGCAAGGCAAGGCAAGGCAAGGCAAGGCAAGGCAAGGCAAGGCAAGGCAAGGCAAGGCAAGGCAAGGCAAGGCAAGGCAAGGCAAGGCAAGGCAAGGCAAGGCAAGGCAAGGCAAGGCAAGGCAAGGCAAGGCAAGGCAAGGCAAGGCAAGGCAAGGCAAGGCAAGGCAAGGCAAGGCAAGGCAAGGCAAGGCAAGGCAAGGCAAGGCAAGGCAAGGCAAGGCAAGGCAAGGCAAGGCAAGGCAAGGCAAGGCAAGGCAAGGCAAGGCAAGGCAAGGCAAGGCAAGGCAAGGCAAGGCAAGGCAAGGCAAGGCAAGGCAAGGCAAGGCAAGGCAAGGCAAGGCAAGGCAAGGCAAGGCAAGGCAAGGCAAGGCAAGGCAAGGCAAGGCAAGGCAAGGCAAGGCAAGGCAAGGCAAGGCAAGGCAAGGCAAGGCAAGGCAAGGCAAGGCAAGGCAAGGCAAGGCAAGGCAAGGCAAGGCAAGGCAAGGCAAGGCAAGGCAAGGCAAGGCAAGGCAAGGCAAGGCAAGGCAAGGCAAGGCAAGGCAAGGCAAGGCAAGGCAAGGCAAGGCAAGGCAAGGCAAGGCAAGGCAAGGCAAGGCAAGGCAAGGCAAGGCAAGGCAAGGCAAGGCAAGGCAAGGCAAGGCAAGGCAAGGCAAGGCAAGGCAAGGCAAGGCAAGGCAAGGCAAGGCAAGGCAAGGCAAGGCAAGGCAAGGCAAGGCAAGGCAAGGCAAGGCAAGGCAAGGCAAGGCAAGGCAAGGCAAGGCAAGGCAAGGCAAGGCAAGGCAAGGCAAGGCAAGGCAAGGCAAGGCAAGGCAAGGCAAGGCAAGGCAAGGCAAGGCAAGGCAAGGCAAGGCAAGGCAAGGCAAGGCAAGGCAAGGCAAGGCAAGGCAAGGCAAGGCAAGGCAAGGCAAGGCAAGGCAAGGCAAGGCAAGGCAAGGCAAGGCAAGGCAAGGCAAGGCAAGGCAAGGCAAGGCAAGGCAAGGCAAGGCAAGGCAAGGCAAGGCAAGGCAAGGCAAGGCAAGGCAAGGCAAGGCAAGGCAAGGCAAGGCAAGGCAAGGCAAGGCAAGGCAAGGCAAGGCAAGGCAAGGCAAGGCAAGGCAAGGCAAGGCAAGGCAAGGCAAGGCAAGGCAAGGCAAGGCAAGGCAAGGCAAGGCAAGGCAAGGCAAGGCAAGGCAAGGCAAGGCAAGGCAAGGCAAGGCAAGGCAAGGCAAGGCAAGGCAAGGCAAGGCAAGGCAAGGCAAGGCAAGGCAAGGCAAGGCAAGGCAAGGCAAGGCAAGGCAAGGCAAGGCAAGGCAAGGCAAGGCAAGGCAAGGCAAGGCAAGGCAAGGCAAGGCAAGGCAAGGCAAGGCAAGGCAAGGCAAGGCAAGGCAAGGCAAGGCAAGGCAAGGCAAGGCAAGGCAAGGCAAGGCAAGGCAAGGCAAGGCAAGGCAAGGCAAGGCAAGGCAAGGCAAGGCAAGGCAAGGCAAGGCAAGGCAAGGCAAGGCAAGGCAAGGCAAGGCAAGGCAAGGCAAGGCAAGGCAAGGCAAGGCAAGGCAAGGCAAGGCAAGGCAAGGCAAGGCAAGGCAAGGCAAGGCAAGGCAAGGCAAGGCAAGGCAAGGCAAGGCAAGGCAAGGCAAGGCAAGGCAAGGCAAGGCAAGGCAAGGCAAGGCAAGGCAAGGCAAGGCAAGGCAAGGCAAGGCAAGGCAAGGCAAGGCAAGGCAAGGCAAGGCAAGGCAAGGCAAGGCAAGGCAAGGCAAGGCAAGGCAAGGCAAGGCAAGGCAAGGCAAGGCAAGGCAAGGCAAGGCAAGGCAAGGCAAGGCAAGGCAAGGCAAGGCAAGGCAAGGCAAGGCAAGGCAAGGCAAGGCAAGGCAAGGCAAGGCAAGGCAAGGCAAGGCAAGGCAAGGCAAGGCAAGGCAAGGCAAGGCAAGGCAAGGCAAGGCAAGGCAAGGCAAGGCAAGGCAAGGCAAGGCAAGGCAAGGCAAGGCAAGGCAAGGCAAGGCAAGGCAAGGCAAGGCAAGGCAAGGCAAGGCAAGGCAAGGCAAGGCAAGGCAAGGCAAGGCAAGGCAAGGCAAGGCAAGGCAAGGCAAGGCAAGGCAAGGCAAGGCAAGGCAAGGCAAGGCAAGGCAAGGCAAGGCAAGGCAAGGCAAGGCAAGGCAAGGCAAGGCAAGGCAAGGCAAGGCAAGGCAAGGCAAGGCAAGGCAAGGCAAGGCAAGGCAAGGCAAGGCAAGGCAAGGCAAGGCAAGGCAAGGCAAGGCAAGGCAAGGCAAGGCAAGGCAAGGCAAGGCAAGGCAAGGCAAGGCAAGGCAAGGCAAGGCAAGGCAAGGCAAGGCAAGGCAAGGCAAGGCAAGGCAAGGCAAGGCAAGGCAAGGCAAGGCAAGGCAAGGCAAGGCAAGGCAAGGCAAGGCAAGGCAAGGCAAGGCAAGGCAAGGCAAGGCAAGGCAAGGCAAGGCAAGGCAAGGCAAGGCAAGGCAAGGCAAGGCAAGGCAAGGCAAGGCAAGGCAAGGCAAGGCAAGGCAAGGCAAGGCAAGGCAAGGCAAGGCAAGGCAAGGCAAGGCAAGGCAAGGCAAGGCAAGGCAAGGCAAGGCAAGGCAAGGCAAGGCAAGGCAAGGCAAGGCAAGGCAAGGCAAGGCAAGGCAAGGCAAGGCAAGGCAAGGCAAGGCAAGGCAAGGCAAGGCAAGGCAAGGCAAGGCAAGGCAAGGCAAGGCAAGGCAAGGCAAGGCAAGGCAAGGCAAGGCAAGGCAAGGCAAGGCAAGGCAAGGCAAGGCAAGGCAAGGCAAGGCAAGGCAAGGCAAGGCAAGGCAAGGCAAGGCAAGGCAAGGCAAGGCAAGGCAAGGCAAGGCAAGGCAAGGCAAGGCAAGGCAAGGCAAGGCAAGGCAAGGCAAGGCAAGGCAAGGCAAGGCAAGGCAAGGCAAGGCAAGGCAAGGCAAGGCAAGGCAAGGCAAGGCAAGGCAAGGCAAGGCAAGGCAAGGCAAGGCAAGGCAAGGCAAGGCAAGGCAAGGCAAGGCAAGGCAAGGCAAGGCAAGGCAAGGCAAGGCAAGGCAAGGCAAGGCAAGGCAAGGCAAGGCAAGGCAAGGCAAGGCAAGGCAAGGCAAGGCAAGGCAAGGCAAGGCAAGGCAAGGCAAGGCAAGGCAAGGCAAGGCAAGGCAAGGCAAGGCAAGGCAAGGCAAGGCAAGGCAAGGCAAGGCAAGGCAAGGCAAGGCAAGGCAAGGCAAGGCAAGGCAAGGCAAGGCAAGGCAAGGCAAGGCAAGGCAAGGCAAGGCAAGGCAAGGCAAGGCAAGGCAAGGCAAGGCAAGGCAAGGCAAGGCAAGGCAAGGCAAGGCAAGGCAAGGCAAGGCAAGGCAAGGCAAGGCAAGGCAAGGCAAGGCAAGGCAAGGCAAGGCAAGGCAAGGCAAGGCAAGGCAAGGCAAGGCAAGGCAAGGCAAGGCAAGGCAAGGCAAGGCAAGGCAAGGCAAGGCAAGGCAAGGCAAGGCAAGGCAAGGCAAGGCAAGGCAAGGCAAGGCAAGGCAAGGCAAGGCAAGGCAAGGCAAGGCAAGGCAAGGCAAGGCAAGGCAAGGCAAGGCAAGGCAAGGCAAGGCAAGGCAAGGCAAGGCAAGGCAAGGCAAGGCAAGGCAAGGCAAGGCAAGGCAAGGCAAGGCAAGGCAAGGCAAGGCAAGGCAAGGCAAGGCAAGGCAAGGCAAGGCAAGGCAAGGCAAGGCAAGGCAAGGCAAGGCAAGGCAAGGCAAGGCAAGGCAAGGCAAGGCAAGGCAAGGCAAGGCAAGGCAAGGCAAGGCAAGGCAAGGCAAGGCAAGGCAAGGCAAGGCAAGGCAAGGCAAGGCAAGGCAAGGCAAGGCAAGGCAAGGCAAGGCAAGGCAAGGCAAGGCAAGGCAAGGCAAGGCAAGGCAAGGCAAGGCAAGGCAAGGCAAGGCAAGGCAAGGCAAGGCAAGGCAAGGCAAGGCAAGGCAAGGCAAGGCAAGGCAAGGCAAGGCAAGGCAAGGCAAGGCAAGGCAAGGCAAGGCAAGGCAAGGCAAGGCAAGGCAAGGCAAGGCAAGGCAAGGCAAGGCAAGGCAAGGCAAGGCAAGGCAAGGCAAGGCAAGGCAAGGCAAGGCAAGGCAAGGCAAGGCAAGGCAAGGCAAGGCAAGGCAAGGCAAGGCAAGGCAAGGCAAGGCAAGGCAAGGCAAGGCAAGGCAAGGCAAGGCAAGGCAAGGCAAGGCAAGGCAAGGCAAGGCAAGGCAAGGCAAGGCAAGGCAAGGCAAGGCAAGGCAAGGCAAGGCAAGGCAAGGCAAGGCAAGGCAAGGCAAGGCAAGGCAAGGCAAGGCAAGGCAAGGCAAGGCAAGGCAAGGCAAGGCAAGGCAAGGCAAGGCAAGGCAAGGCAAGGCAAGGCAAGGCAAGGCAAGGCAAGGCAAGGCAAGGCAAGGCAAGGCAAGGCAAGGCAAGGCAAGGCAAGGCAAGGCAAGGCAAGGCAAGGCAAGGCAAGGCAAGGCAAGGCAAGGCAAGGCAAGGCAAGGCAAGGCAAGGCAAGGCAAGGCAAGGCAAGGCAAGGCAAGGCAAGGCAAGGCAAGGCAAGGCAAGGCAAGGCAAGGCAAGGCAAGGCAAGGCAAGGCAAGGCAAGGCAAGGCAAGGCAAGGCAAGGCAAGGCAAGGCAAGGCAAGGCAAGGCAAGGCAAGGCAAGGCAAGGCAAGGCAAGGCAAGGCAAGGCAAGGCAAGGCAAGGCAAGGCAAGGCAAGGCAAGGCAAGGCAAGGCAAGGCAAGGCAAGGCAAGGCAAGGCAAGGCAAGGCAAGGCAAGGCAAGGCAAGGCAAGGCAAGGCAAGGCAAGGCAAGGCAAGGCAAGGCAAGGCAAGGCAAGGCAAGGCAAGGCAAGGCAAGGCAAGGCAAGGCAAGGCAAGGCAAGGCAAGGCAAGGCAAGGCAAGGCAAGGCAAGGCAAGGCAAGGCAAGGCAAGGCAAGGCAAGGCAAGGCAAGGCAAGGCAAGGCAAGGCAAGGCAAGGCAAGGCAAGGCAAGGCAAGGCAAGGCAAGGCAAGGCAAGGCAAGGCAAGGCAAGGCAAGGCAAGGCAAGGCAAGGCAAGGCAAGGCAAGGCAAGGCAAGGCAAGGCAAGGCAAGGCAAGGCAAGGCAAGGCAAGGCAAGGCAAGGCAAGGCAAGGCAAGGCAAGGCAAGGCAAGGCAAGGCAAGGCAAGGCAAGGCAAGGCAAGGCAAGGCAAGGCAAGGCAAGGCAAGGCAAGGCAAGGCAAGGCAAGGCAAGGCAAGGCAAGGCAAGGCAAGGCAAGGCAAGGCAAGGCAAGGCAAGGCAAGGCAAGGCAAGGCAAGGCAAGGCAAGGCAAGGCAAGGCAAGGCAAGGCAAGGCAAGGCAAGGCAAGGCAAGGCAAGGCAAGGCAAAAAAAAGTTAAGTTATGGAAAGTTATGGAAAGTTATGGAAAGTTAAGTTATGGAAAGTTAAGTTATGGAAAGTTAAGTTATGGAAAGTTAAGTTATGGAAAGTTATGGAAAGTTATGGAAAGTTATGGAAAGTTAAGTTATGGAAAGTTAAGTTATGGAAAGTTATGGAAAGTTATGGAAAGTTATGGAAAGTTAAGTTATGGAAAGTTAAGTTATGGAAAGTTATGGAAAGTTATGGAAAGTTAAGTTATGGAAAGTTAAGTTATGGAAAGTTATGGAAAGTTATGGAAAGTTAAGTTATGGAAAGTTAAGTTATGGAAAGTTATGGAAAGTTATGGAAAGTTATGGAAAGTTAAGTTATGGAAAGTTAAGTTATGGAAAGTTATGGAAAGTTATGGAAAGTTAAGTTATGGAAAGTTACGTTATGGAAAGTTATGGAAAGTTATGGAAAGTTAAGTTATGGAAACTTATGGAGAGTTATGGAAAGTTAAGTTATGGAAACTTATGGAAAGTTATGGAAAGTTAAGTTATGGAAAGTTATGGAAAGTTATGGAAAGTTAAGTTATGGAAAGTTATGGAAAGTTATGGAAAGTTAAGTTATGGAAAGTTATGGAAAGTTATGGAAAGTTAAGTTATGGAAAGTTATGGAAAGTTATGGAAAGTTAAGTTATGGAAAGTTATGGAAAGTTATGGAAAGTTAAGTTATGGAAAGTTAAGTTATGGAAAGTTATGGAAAGTTATGGAAAGTTATGGAAAGTTAAGTTATGGAAAGTTATGGAAAGTTATGGAAAGTTATGGAAAGTTATGGAAAGTTAAGTTATGTAAAGTTAAGTTATGTAAAGTTATGGAAAGTTATGGAAAGTTAAGTTATGGAAAGTTATGGAAAGTTATGGGAAGTTATGGAAAGTTAAGTTATGGAAAGTTATGGAAAGTGATGGAAAGTTATGGAAAGTTAAGTTATGGAAAGTTAAGTTATGGAAAGCTATGGAAAGTTATGTTATGGAAAGTTATGGAAAGTTAAGTTATGGAAAGTTATGGAAAGTTATGGAAAGTTATGGAAAGTTAAGTTAAGTTAGGGTATGGTAAGTTATGGAAAGTTAAGGTAATTATGGTATGGAAAGTTAAGGTAATTATGGTATGGAAAGTTAAGGTATGGTAAGTTATGGAAAATTAAGGTAAGTTAGGGTATTTTAAGTAATGGAAAGTTAAGGTAATTATGGTATGGAAAGTTAAGTTATGGTAAGTTATGGAAAGTTAAGGTAAGTTATGTTATGGAAAGTTAAGGTATGGTAAGTTATGGAAAGTTAAGGTAAGTTATGGTATGGAAAGTTAAGGTATGGTAAGTTATGGAAATTTAAGGTAATTTTGGTATGGAAAGTTAAGGTATGGTAAGTTATGGAAAGTTATGGTATGGAAAGTTAAGGTGTGGTATGTTATTGAAAGTTAAGGTAAGTTATGGTATGGAAAGTTAAGGTATGGTAAGTTATGGAAAGTTATGGTATGGAAAGTTAAGGTATGGTAAGTTATGGAAAGTAAGGTAAGTTATGGTATGGAAAATTAAGGTATTGTAAGTTAAGGAAAGTTAAGGTAAGTTATGGTATGGAAATTAAGGTAAGTTATGTTATGGAAAGTTAAGGTATGGTAAGTTATGGAAAGTTAAGGTAAGTTATGGTATGGAAAGTTATGGTATGGTAAGTTTTGGAAAGTTAAGGTAAGTTATGGTATGGAAAGTTAAGGTAAGTTATGGTATGGAAAGTTCAGGTAAGTTAAGTTAAGTTATGGAAAGTTAAGGTAAGTTATTGTATGGAAAGTAAAGGTATGGTAAGTTATGGAAAGTTAAGATTAGTTTTGGTATGGAAATTTAAGGTAAGATAAGGTAAGTTATGGTATGGAAAGTTAAGGTAAGGCAAGGTAAGTTATGGAAAGTTAAGGTAAGTTAGGGTATGATAAGTTATGGAAAGTTAAGATATGGTAAGTTTTGGAAAGTTAAGGTAAGTTAGGGTATGGTATTTTATGGAAATTTAAGGTAAGTTATGGTATGGTAAGTTATGGAAAATTAAGGTAAGTTATGGTATGGAAAGTTAAGGTATGGTATGTTATGGAAAGTTATGGTATGGAAAGTTAAGGTATGGTAAGTTATGGAGAGTTAAGGTAAGTTATGTTATGGAAAGTTAAGGTATGGTAAGTTATGGAAATTTATGATATGAAAAGTTAAGGTATGGTAAGTTATGGAAAGTTAAGGTAAGTTATGGTATGGAAAGTTAAGGTATGGTAAGATATGGAAAGTTAAGGTAAGTTATGCTATGGAAAGTTAAGGTAAGTTATGGTATGGAAAGTTAAGGTATGGTAAGTTATGGAAAGTTAAGGTAAGTTAGGGTATGGTAAGTTATGGAATGTTAAGGCATGGTAAGTTATGGAATGTTAAATTATGGTAAGTTATGGAAAGTTAAGGTAAGTTAGGTTATGGTAAGTTATGGGAAGTTAAGATAAGTTAGGCTATGGTAAGTTAAGTTAAGTTAGGGTATGGTAAGTTATGGAAATTTAAGGTAAGTTAGGGGATGGTAAGTTATGGAAAGTTAAGGTAAGTTAGGGTATGGTAAGTTACGGAATGTTAAGGTATGGTAAGTTATGGAAAGTTAAGTTTTGGTAAGTTATGGAAAGTTAAGGTAAGATAGGGTATGGTAAGTTATGGAAAGTTAGGATATGGTAAGTTATGGAAAGTTAAGGTAAGTTAGGGTATGGTAATTTATGGAAAGATAAGGTAAGTTAGGGTATGGTAAGTTATGGAAAATTAAGGTAAGTTACGGTATGGTAAGTTATGGAAAGTTAAGGTAAATATGGTATCGAAATTTAAGGTATGGTAAGTTATGGAAAGTTAAGGTAAGTTATGTTATGGAAAGTTAAGGTATGGTAAGTTATGGAAAGTTAAGGTAAGTTATGGTATGGAAAGTTAAGGTATGGTAAGTTATGGAAAGTTAAGGTAATTATGGTATGGAAAGTTAAGGTATGGTAAGTTATGGAAAGTTATGGTATGGAAAGTTAATGTATGGTAAGTTATGGAAAGCTAAGGTAAGTTATGTTATGGAAAGTAAAGGTATGGTAAGTTATGGAAAGTTATGTTATGGAAAGTTAAGGTATGGTAAGTTATGGAAAGTTAAGTTATGGAAAGTTATGGAAAGTTATGGAAAGTTAAGTTATGGAAACTTAAGGTAAGGTAGGGTGTGGTAAATTATGGAAAGTTAGGGTATGGTAAGTTATGGAAAGTTAAGGAAATTTATGGTATGGTAAGTTATGGAAAGTTAAGGTATGGTAAGTTATGGAAAGTTAAGTTAATTTATGGTATGGTAAGTTATGGAAAGTTAAGGTAAGTTAGGGTATGGTAATTTATGGAAAGTTAAGGTAGGGTAAGTTATGGAAATTTAAGGTAAGTTAGGGTATGGTAAGTTATGGAAAGTTAAAGTATGGAAAGTTATGGAAAGTTAAGTTAATTTATGGTATGGTAAGTTATGGAAAGTTAAGGTAAGTTAGGGTATGGTAAGTTATGGAAAGTTAATGTAAGGTAAGTTATGGAAAGTTAAGGTAAGTTAGGGTATGGTAAGTTATGGAAAGTTAAGGTAAGTTAGGGCATGGTAAGTTATGGAAAGTTTAGGTAAGTTAGGGTATGGTAAGTTATGGAAAGTTAAAGTATGGTAAGTTATGGAAACTTATGATAATTTATGGTATGGTAAGTTATGGAAATTTAAGGTAAGTTTGGGCATGGTAAGTTATGGAAAGTTTAGGTAAGTTAGGGTATGGTAAGTTATGGAAAGTTAAAGTATGGTAAGTTATGGAAACTTATGATAATTTATGGTATGGTAAGTTATGGGAAGCTATGGCAAGATAGGGTATGGTAAGTTATGGAATGTTAAGGTAAGGTAAGTTATGGAAAGTGAAGTTTTGGTCAGTTATGGAAAGTTAAGGTAAGATAGGGTATGCTAAGTTAAGGAAAGTTAGGGTATGGTAAGTTATGGAAAGTTAAGTTATGCTAAGTTATGGAAAGTTAAGGTATGCTAAGTTATGGAAAGTTAAGTTAAGTTAGGGTGTGGTAAGTTATGGAAAGTTTAGTTATGGTAAATTATGGAAAGTTAAGGTATGGTAAGTTATGGAAAGTTAAGGTAAGTTAGGGTATGGTAAGTTATGTAAAGTTAAGGTAAGTTATGGTATGGAAAGTTAAGTTTTGGTAACTTATGGAAAGTTAAGGTATGGTAAGATATGGAAAGTTAAGGTAAGTTAGGGTATGGTAAGTTATGGAAAGTTAAGGTAAGTTAGGGTATGGTAAGTTATGGAAAGTTAAGATAAGCTAGGTTATGGTAAGTAATGGAAAGTTAAGGTATGGTAAGATATGGAAAGTTAAGTTAAGTTGGGTATGGTAAGTTATGGAAATTTAAGGTAACTTGGGTATGGAAAGATAAGGTATGGTAAGTTATGGAAAGTTAAGGTAAGTTATGGTATGGAAAGTTAAGCTATGGTAAGATATGAAAAGTTAAGTTAAGTTATGTTATGGAAAGTTAAGGTAAGGTAAGTTATGGAAATTTATGATATGGAAAGTTAAGGTATGGTAAGTTATGGAAAGTTAAGGTAAGTTATGGTATGGAAAGTTAAGATATGGTAAGATATGGAAAGTTAAGGTAAGTTATGCTATGGAAAGTTAAGGTAAGTTATGGTATGGAAAGTTAAGGTATGGTAAGTTATGGAAAGTTAAGGTATGGTAAGTTATGGAAAGTTAAGTTAAGTTAGGGTATGGTAAGTTATGGAAAGTTAAGGTAAGTTAGCGTATGGTAAGTTATGGAATGTTAAGGCATGGTAAGTTATGGAATGTTAAATTATGGTAAGTTATGGAAAGTTAAGGTAAGTTAGGGTACGGTAAGATATGGAAAGTTAAGGTAAGTTAGGTTATGTTAAGTTATGGGAAGTTAAGATAAGTTAGGCTATGGTAAGTTAAGTTAAGTTAGGGTATGGTAAGTTATGGAAATTTAAGGTAAGTTAGGGCATGGTAAGTTATGGAAAGTTAAGGTAAGTTAGGGTATGTTAAGTTACGGAATGTTAAGGTATGGTAAGTTATGGAAAGTTAAGTTTTGGTAAGTTATGGAAAGTTAAGGTAAGATAGGGTATGGTAAGTTATGGAAAGTTAGGGTATGGTAAGTCATGGAAAGTTAAGGTAAGATATGGTTTGGAAAGTTAAGGTAAGTTAAGGTCAGTTATGGAAAGTTAAGGTAAGTTTGGGTATGGAAAGTTAAGGTAAGTTAGGGTATGGTAAGTCATGGAAAGTTAAGGTAAGTTATGGAATGGAAAGTTAAGGTAAGTTAAGGTAAGTTATGGAAAGTTAAGGTAAGTTAGTGTATGGTAAGTTATGGAAAGTTAAGGTAAGTTAGGGTATGGTAAGTTATGGAAAGTTAAGGTATGGTAAGTTATGGAAATTTAAGATAAGATAGGGTAGTTTAAGTTATGGAATGTTAAGGTATGGTAAGTTATGGAAAGATAAATTATGGTAAGTTATAGAAAGTTAAGGTAAGTTAGGGTATGGTAAGTTATGGAAAGTTTAGATATGGTAAGTTATGGAAAGTTAAGGTATGGTAAGTTATGGAAAGTTAAGGTAAGTTAGGGTATGGTAAGTTATGGAAAGTTAAGGTATGGTAAGTTATGGAAAGTTAAGGTAAGTTAGGGTATGGAAAGTTATGGAAAGTTAAGGTATGGTAAGTTTTGGAAAGTTAAGGTAAGTTAGGGTATGGTAAGTTAGGGAAAGTGAAGGTAAGTTAGGGAATGGTAAGTTATGGAAAATTAAGGTAAGTTAGGGTATGGTAAGTTATGGAAAGTGAAGGTAAGTTAGGGAATGGTAAGTTATGGAAAATTAAGGTATGTTAGGGTATGGTAAGTTATGGAAAGTTAATGTAAGTTAGGGTATGGAAAGTTATGGAAAGTTAAGGTATGGTAAGTTATGGAAATTAAGGTAAGTTAGCGTATGGTAGGTTATGGAAAGTTAGAGTATGGTAAGTTATGGAAAGTTAAGGTATGGTAAGTTATGGAAAGCTAAGGTAACTATGGTATGGAAAGTTAAGGTATGATAAGTTATGAAAGTTATGGTATGGAAAGTGAACTTATGGTAAGTTATGGAATGTTAAGTTAAGTTATGGTATGGAAAGTTAAGGTATGGTAAGTTATGGAAGGTTATGGTATGGAAAGTTATTTTATGGTAAGTTATGGAAAGTTAAGGTAAGTTATGGTATGGAAAGTTAAGGTATGGTAAGTTATGGAAAGTTAAGTTAAGTTATGGTATGGAAAGTTAAGGTAAGTTAAGGTAAGAAATGGAAAGTTAAGGTAAGTTATGGTATGGTAAGTTATGGAATGTTAAGGTAAGTTAGGGTATGGTAAGTTATGGAAAGTTAAGGTATGGTAAATTATGGAAAGTTGAGGTAAGTTAGGGTATGGTATGTTACGGAATGTTAAGGTATGGTAAGTTATGGAAAGTTAAGGTTTGGTAAGTTATGGAAAGTTAAGGTAAGATAGGGTATGGTAAGTTATGGAAAGTTATGTTATGGTAAGTTATGGAAAGTTAAGGTAAGTTAGGGTATGGTAATTTATGGAAAGATAAGGTAAGTTAGGGTATGGTAAGTTATGGAAAGTCAAGGTAAGTTAGGGTATGGTAAGTTATGGAAAGTTAAGGTAATTATGGTATGGAAATTTAAGGTAAGGTAAGTTATGGAAAGTTAAGGTAAGTTATGTTATGGAAAGTTAAGGTATGGTAAGTTATGGAAAGTTAAGGTAAGTTATGGTATGGAAAGTTAAGGTATGGTAAGTTATGGAAAGTTAAGGTAATTATGGTATGGAAAGTTAAGGTATGGTAAGTTATGGAAAGTTATGGTATGGAAAGTTAATGTATGGTAAGTTATGGAAAGTTAAGGTAAGTTATGTTATGGAAAGTTAAGGTATGGTACGTTATGGAAAGTTATGGTATGGAAAGTTAAGGTATGGTAAGTTATGGAAAGTTAAGTTAATTTATGGTATTGAAAGTTAAGGTATGGTAAGTTATAGAAAGTTAAGGTAAGTTATGGTATGGAAAGTTAAGGTATGGTAAGTTATGGGAAGTTAAGGTAAGTTATGGAATGGAAAGTAAAGGTATGGTAAGATTTGGAAAGTTAAGGTAAGTTATGTTATGGAAAGTTAAGGTAAGTTATGGTATGGAAAGTTAAGGTAAGTTATGGTATGGAAAGTTAAGGTATGGTAAGTTATGGAAAGTGAAGGTAAGTTATGGAATGGAACGTTAAGGGAAGTTATGGTATGGAAAGTTAAGGTATGGTAAGTTATGGAAAGTTAAGTTAAGTTATGGTATGGAAAGTTAAGGTATGATAAGTTATGGAAAGTTAAGGTAAGTTATGTTATGGAAAGTTAAGGTAAGTTAAGGTAAGTTATGGTATGGAAAGTTAAGGTAAGTTATGGTACGGAAAGTTAAGGTAAGTTTAGGTAAGTTATGGTATGAAAAGTTAAGGTAAGTTATGGTATGGAAAGTTAAGGTAAGTTAAGGTAAGTTATGGAAAGTTAAGTTAAGTTAGGGTATGGAAAGTTATGGTAAGTTATTATGGAAAGTTAAGGTAAGTTAGGGTATGGTATGTTATGGAAAGTTAAGGAAAGTTAAGGTATGGAAAGTTAAGGTAAGTTATGATATGGAAAGTTAAGGTAAGTTAAGGTAAGGTATGGAAAGTTAAGGTAAGTTAGGGTATGGAAAGTTAAGGTAAGTTAAGTTATGGAAAGTTAAGGTAAGTTAGGGTATGGTAAGTCATGGAAAGTTAAGGTAAGTTATGGTATGGAAAGTTAAGGTAAGTTATGGTATGGAAATTTAAGGTAAGTTAAGGTAAGTTATGGAAAGTTAAGTTAAGTTAGTGTATGGTAAGTTATGGAAAGTTAAGGTAAGTTAAGGTATGGTAAGTTATGGAAAGTTAAGGTATGGTAAGTTATGGAAATTTAAGTTAAGATAGGGTAGGGTAAGTTATGGAATGTTAAGGTATGTTAAGTTATGGAAAGATAAAGTATGGTAAGTTATAGAAAGTTAAGTTAAGTTAGGGTATGGTAAGTTATGGAAAGTTTAGATATGGTAAGATATGGAAAGTTAAGGTAAGGTAAGTTATGGAAAGTTAAGGTAAGTTAGGGTATGGTAAGTTAGGGAAAGTGAAGGTAAGTTAGGGTATGGTAAGTTATGGAAAATTAAGGTAAGTTAGTGTATGGTAAGTTATGGAAAGTTAATGTAAGTTAGGGTATGGAAAGTTATGGAAAGTTAAGGTAAGTTAGCGTGTGGCAAGTTATGGAAATTTATAGTATGGTAAGTTATGGAAAGTTAAGGTATGGTAAGTTATGGAAAGCAAAGGTAATTATGGTATGGAAAGTTAAGGTATGGTAAGTTATGGAAAGTTATGGTATAGAAAGTGAAGTTATGGTAAGTTATGGAAGGTTATGGTATGGAAAGTTAAGTTATGGTAAGTTATGGAAAGTTAAGGTAAGTTATGGTATGGAAAGTTAAGGTATGGTAAGTTATGGAAAGTTAAGGTAAGTTATGGTATGGAAAGTTAAGGTAAGTTATGGTATGGAAAGTTAAGGTATGGTAAGTTATGGAAAGTTAAGGTAAGTTATGGTATGGAAAGTTAAGCTAAGTTAAGGTAAGTTATGGAAAGATAAGGTAAGTTATGGTATGGTAAGTTATGGAATGTTAAGGTAAGTTAGGGTATGGTAAGTTATGGAAAGTTAAGGTATGGTAAATTATGGAAAGTTGAGGTAAGTTAGGTTATGGTAAGTTATGGAAAGTTAAGGTAAGTTAGGGTATGGTAAGTTATGGAAAGTTAAGGTATGGTAAGTTATGGAAAGTTAAGGTAAGTTAAGGTAAGGTATGGAAATTTAAGGTAAGTTAGGTTATGGTAAGTTATGGAAAGTTAAGGTAAGTTAGGGTATGGTAAGTTATGGAAAGTTAAGGTAAGTTAGGGTATGGTAAGTTATGGAAAGTTAAGGTATGGTAAGTTATGGAAAGTTAAGGTAAGGTAAGTTATGGAAAGTCAAGGTAAGTTAGGGTATGGTAAGTTATGGAAAGTTAAGGTAAGTTAGGGTCTGGTAAGTTATGGAAACTTAAGGTAAGTTAGGGTATGGTAAGTTATGGAAAGTTAAGGTAAATTAGGGTATGGTAAGTTATGGAAAGTTAAGGTAAGTTAGGGTATGGTAAGTTATGGAAAGTTAATGTAAGGTAAGTTATGGAAAGTTAAGGTAAGTTAAGGTATGGTAAGTTAAGGAAAGTTAAGGTAAGTAATGGTATGGTAAGTTATGGTAAGTTAAGGTAAGTTAGGGTATGGTAAGTTATGGAAAGTTAAGGTATGGTAAGTTATGGAAAGTTAAGGTAAGTTAGGGTATGGTAAGTTATGGAAAGTTAATTTAAGTTAGGGTATGGTAAGTTATGGAAAGTTAAGGTATGGTAAGTTATGGAAAGTTAAGGTAAGTTAGGGTAAGTAAGTTAAGGAATGTTAAGGTATGGTAAGTTATGGAAAGTTAAGGTAAGTTAGGGTATGGTAAGTTATGGAAAGTTAAGGTATGGTAAGTTATGGAAAGTTAAGGTAAGCTAGGGTATGGAAAGTTATGGAAAGTTAAGGTATGGTAAGTTTTGGAAAGTTAAGGTAAGTTAGGGTATGGTAAGTTAGGGAAAGTGAAGGTAAGTTAGGGTATGGTAAGTTATGGAAAATTAAGGTAAGTTAGGGTATGGTAAGTTATGGAAAGTTAAAGTATGGTAAGTTATGGAAAGTTAAGGTATGGTAAGTTATGGAAAGCTAAGGTAATTATGGTATGGAAAGTTAAGGTATGGTAAGTTATGGAAAGTTATGGTATGGAAAGTGAAGTTATGGTAAGTTATGGAATGTTAAGTTAAGTTATGATATGGAAAGTTAAGGTATGGTAAATTATGGAAGGTTATGGTATGGAATGTTAAGTTATGGTAAGTTATGGAAAGTTAAGGTAAGTTATGGTATGGAAAGTTAAGGTATGGTAAGTTATGGAAAGTTAAGCTAAGTTATGGTATGGAAACTTAAGGTAAGTTATGGTATGGAAAGTTAAGGTATGGTAAGTTATGGAAAGTTAAGGTATGTTATGGTATGGAAAGTTAAGGTAAGTTAAAGTAAGTTATGGTAAGTTAAGGTAATTTAGGCTATGGTAAGTTATGGAATGTTAAGGTAAGTTAGGGTATGGTAAGTTATGGAAAATTTAGGTATGGTAAATTAAGGCAAGTTAAGGTAAGTTTGGGTATGATAAGTTATGGAAAGTTAAGGTATGGTAAGTTATGGAAAGTTAAGGTAAGTTAGGGTATGGTAAGTTATGGAAATTTTAGGTAAGTTAGGTTATGGTAAGTTATGGAAAGTTAAGGTATGGTAATTTACGGAAAGTTAAGGTAAGTTAAGGTAAGGTATGGAAATTTAAGGTAAGTTAGGGTATGGTAAGTTATGGAAAGTTAAGGTAAGGTAGGGTATGGTAAGTTATGGAAAGTTAAGGTAAGTTAGGGTATGGTAAGTTATGGAAAGTTAAGGTATGGTAAGTTATGGAAAGTTAAGGTAAGGTAAGTTATGGAAAGTCAAGCTAAGTTAGGGTATGGTAAGTTATAGAAACTTAAGGTAAGTTAGGGTATGGTAAGTTATGGAAACTTAAGGTAAGTTAGGGTATGGTAAGTTATGGAAAGTTAAGGTAAATTAGGGTATGGTAAGTTATGGAAAGTTAAGGTAAGTTAGGGTATGGTTAGTTATGGAAAGTTAAGGTAAGTTAGGGTATGGTATGTTATGGAAAGTTAAGGTATGGTAATTTAAGGAAAGTTAAGTTAAGTTAGGGTATGGTAAGTTATGGAAAGTTAAGGTAAGTTAGAGTATGGTAAGTTATGGAAAGTTAATTTAAGTTAGGGTATGGTAAGTTATGGAAAGTTAAGGTATGGTAAGTTGTGGAAAGTTAAGGTAAGTTAGGGTATGGTAAGTTAAGGAAAGTTAAGGTATGGTAAGTTATGGAAAGTTAAGGTAAGTTATGGTATGGAAAGTTAAGGTAAGTTAAGGTAAGTTATGGAAAGTTAAGGTAAGTTATGGTATGGTAAGTTATGGAATGTTAAGGTAAGTTAGGGTATGGTAAGTTATGGAAAGTTAAGGTATGGTAAATTATGGAAAGTTGAGGTAAGTTAGGTTATGGTAAGTTATGGAAAGTTAAGGTACGTTAGGGTATGGTAAGTTATGGAAAGTTAAGGTATGGTAAGTTATGGAAAGTTAAGGTAAGTTAAGGTAAGGTATGGAAATTTAAGGTAAGTTAGGTTATGGTAAGTTATGGAAAGTTAAGGTAAGTTAGGGTATGGTAAGTTATGGAAAGTTAAGGTAAGTTAGGGTATGGTAAGTTATGGAAAGTTAAGGTATGGTAAGTTATGGAAAGTTAAGGTAAGGTAAGTTATGGAAAGTCAAGGTAAGTTAGGGTATGGTAAGTTATGGAAAGTTAAGGTAAGTTAGGGTCTGGTAAGTTATGGAAACTTAAGGTAAGTTAGGGTATGGTAAGTTATGGAAAGTTAAGGTAAATTAGGGTATGGTAAGTTATGGAAAGTTAAGGTAAGTTAGGGTATGGTAAGTTATGGAAAGTTAATGTAAGGTAAGTTATGGAAAGTTAAGGTAAGTTAAGGTATGGTAAGTTAAGGAAAGTTAAGGTAAGTAATGGTATGGTAAGTTATGGTAAGTTAAGGTAAGTTAGGGTATGGTAAGTTATGGAAAGTTAAGGTATGGTAAGTTATGAAAGTTAAGGTAAGTTAGGGTATGGTAAGTTATGGAAAGTTAATTTAAGTTAGGGTATGGTAAGTTATGGAAAGTTAAGGTATGGTAAGTTATGGAAAGTTAAGGTAAGTTAGGGTAAGTAAGTTAAGGAATGTTAAGGTATGGTAAGTTATGGAAAGTTAAGGTAAGTTAGGGTATGGTAAGTTATGGAAAGTTAAGGTATGGTAAGTTATGGAAAGTTAAGGTAAGCTAGGGTATGGAAAGTTATGGAAAGTTAAGGTATGGTAAGTTTTGGAAAGTTAAGGTAAGTTAGGGTATGGTAAGTTAGGGAAAGTGAAGGTAAGTTAGGGTATGGTAAGTTATGGAAAATTAAGGTAAGTTAGGGTATGGTAAGTTATGGAAAGTTAAAGTATGGTAAGTTATGGAAAGTTAAGGTATGGTAAGTTATGGAAAGCTAAGGTAATTATGGTATGGAAAGTTAAGGTATGGTAAGTTATGGAAAGTTATGGTATGGAAAGTGAAGTTATGGTAAGTTATGGAATGTTAAGTTAAGTTATGATATGGAAAGTTAAGGTATGGTAAATTATGGAAGGTTATGGTATGGAATGTTAAGTTATGGTAAGTTATGGAAAGTTAAGGTAAGTTATGGTATGGAAAGTTAAGGTATGGTAAGTTATGGAAAGTTAAGCTAAGTTATGGTATGGAAACTTAAGGTAAGTTATGGTATGGAAAGTTAAGGTATGGTAAGTTATGGAAAGTTAAGGTATGTTATGGTATGGAAAGTTAAGGTAAGTTAAAGTAAGTTATGGTAAGTTAAGGTAATTTAGGCTATGGTAAGTTATGGAATGTTAAGGTAAGTTAGGGTATGGTAAGTTATGGAAAATTTAGGTATGGTAAATTAAGGCAAGTTAAGGTAAGTTTGGGTATGATAAGTTATGGAAAGTTAAGGTATGGTAAGTTATGGAAAGTTAAGGTAAGTTAGGGTATGGTAAGTTATGGAAATTTTAGGTAAGTTAGGTTATGGTAAGTTATGGAAAGTTAAGGTATGGTAATTTACGGAAAGTTAAGGTAAGTTAAGGTAAGGTATGGAAATTTAAGGTAAGTTAGGGTATGGTAAGTTATGGAAAGTTAAGGTAAGGTAGGGTATGGTAAGTTATGGAAAGTTAAGGTAAGTTAGGGTATGGTAAGTTATGGAAAGTTAAGGTATGGTAAGTTATGGAAAGTTAAGGTAAGGTAAGTTATGGAAAGTCAAGGTAAGTTAGGGTATGGTAAGTTATAGAAACTTAAGGTAAGTTAGGGTATGGTAAGTTATGGAAACTTAAGGTAAGTTAGGGTATGGTAAGTTATGGAAAGTTAAGGTAAATTAGGGTATGGTAAGTTATGGAAAGTTAAGGTAAGTTAGGGTATGGTTAGTTATGGAAAGTTAAGGTAAGTTAGGGTATGGTATGTTATGGAAAGTTAAGGTATGGTAATTTAAGGAAAGTTAAGTTAAGTTAGGGTATGGTAAGTTATGGAAAGTTAAGGTAAGTTAGAGTATGGTAAGTTATGGAAAGTTAATTTAAGTTAGGGTATGGTAAGTTATGGAAAGTTAAGGTATGGTAAGTTTTGGAAAGTTAAGGTAAGTTAGGGTATGGTAAGTTAAGGAAAGTTAAGGTATGGTAAGTTATGGAAAGTTAAGACAAGTTATGGTATGGTAAGTTATGGAAAGTTAAGGTAAGTTAGGGTATGGTAAGTTATGGAAAGTTAAGGTATGGTAAGTTATGGAAAGTTATGGAAAGTTAGGGTATGGTAAGTTATGGAAAGTTAAGGTAAGTTAGGGTATGGTAAGTTATGGAAAGTTAAGGTAAGTTAGGGTATGGTAAGTTATGGAAAGTTAAGGTATGGTAAGTTATGGAAAGTTAAGGCAAGTTATGGTATGGTAAGTTATGGAAAGTTAAGGTAAGTTAGGTTATGGTAAGTTATGGAAAGTTAAGGTAAGTTAGGGTATGGTAAGTTATGGAAAGTTAAGGCAAGTTAGGTTATGGTAAGTTATGGAAAGTGAAGGTTAGTTAGGGTATGGTAAGTTATGGAAAATTAAGGTAAGTTAGCGTATGATAAGTTATGGAAAGTTAAGGTAAGTTAGGGTATGGAAAGTTAACGTATGGTAAGTTATGGAAAGTTATGGTATGGAAAGTGAAGGTATGGTAAGTTAAGGAATGTTAAGGTAAGTTATGATATGGAAAGTTAAGGTATGGTAAGTTATGGAAGGTTATGGTATGGAAAGTTAAGGTATGGTAAGTTATGGAAAGTTAAGGTAAGTTATGGTATGGAAAGTTAAGGTATGGTAAGTTATGGAAAGTTATGGTATGGAAAGTTAAGGTATGGTAAGTTATGGAAAGTTAAGGTAAGTTATGGTATGGAAAGTTAAGGTATGGTAAGTTATGGAAGGTTAAGGTAAGTTATGGAATGGAACGTTAAGGGAAGTTATGGTATGGAAAGTTAAGTTATGGTAAGTTATGGAAAGTTAAGTTAAGTTATGATATGGAAAGTTAAGGTAAGTTAAGGTAAGGTATGGAAAGTTAAGGTAAGTTAGGGTATGGAAAGTTAAGGTAAGTTAAGTTATGGAAAGTTAAGGTAAGTTAGGGTATGGTAAGTCATGGAAAGTTAAGGTAAGTTATGGTATGGAAAGTTAAGGTAAGTTATGGTATGGAAATTTAAGGTAAGTTAAGGTAAGTTATGGAAAGTTAAGTTAAGTTAGTGTATGGTAAGTTATGGAAAGTTAAGGTAAGTTAAGGTATGGTAAGTTATGGAAAATTAAGGTATGGTGAGTTATGGAAATTTAAGTTAAGATAGGGTAGGGTAAGTTATGGAATGTTAAGGTATGTTAAGTTATGGAAAGATAAAGTATGGTAAGTTATAGAAAGTTAAGTTAAGTTAGGGTATGGTAAGTTATGGAAAGTTTAGATATGGTAAGATATGGAAAGTTAAGGTAAGGTAAGTTATGGAAAGTTAAGGTAAGTTAGGGTATGGTAAGTTAGGGAAAGTGAAGGTAAGTTAGGGTATGGTAAGTTATGGAAAATTAAGGTAAGTTAGTGTATGGTAAGTTATGGAAAGTTAATGTAAGTTAGGGTATGGAAAGTTATGGAAAGTTAAGGTAAGTTAGCGTGTGGCAAGTTATGGAAATTTATAGTATGGTAAGTTATGGAAAGTTAAGGTATGGTAAGTTATGGAAAGCAAAGGTAATTATGGTATGGAAAGTTAAGGTATGGTAAGTTATGGAAAGTTATGGTATGGAAAGTGAAGTTATGGTAAGTTATGGAAGGTTATGGTATGGAAAGTTAAGTTATGGTAAGTTATGGAAAGTTAAGGTAAGTTATGGTATGGAAAGTTAAGGTATGGTAAGTTATGGAAAGTTAAGGTAAGTTATGGTATGGAAAGTTAAGGTAAGTTATGGTATGGAAAGTTAAGGTATGGTAAGTTATGGAAAGTTAAGGTAAGTTATGGTATGGAAAGTTAAGGTAAGTTAACGTAAGTTATGGAAAGTTAAGGTAAGTTATGGTATGGTAAGTTATGGAATGTTAAGGTAAGTTAGGGTATGGTAAGTTATGGAAAGTTAAGGTATGGTAAATTATGGAAAGTTGAGGTAAGTTAGGTTATGGTAAGTTATGGAAAGTTAAGGTAAGTTAGGGTATGGTAAGTTATGGAAAGTTAAGGTATGGTAAGTTATGGAAAGTTAAGGTAAGTTAAGGTAAGGTATGGAAATTTAAGGTAAGTTAGGTTATGGTAAGTTATGGAAAGTTAAGGTAAGTTAGGGTATGGTAAGTTATGGAAAGTTAAGGTAAGTTAGGGTATGGTAAGTTATGGAAAGTTAAGGTATGGTAAGTTATGGAAAGTTAAGGTAAGGTAAGTTATGGAAAGTCAAGGTAAGTTAGGGTATGGTAAGTTATGGAAAGTTAAGGTAAGTTAGGGTCTGGTAAGTTATGGAAACTTAAGGTAAGTTAGGGTATGGTAAGTTATGGAAAGTTAAGGTAAATTAGGGTATGGTAAGTTATGGAAAGTTAAGGTAAGTTAGGGTATGGTAAGTTATGGAAAGTTAAGGTATGGTAAGTTATGGAAAGTTAAGGTAAGCTAGGGTATGGAAAGTTATGGAAAGTTAAGGTATGGTAAGTTTTGGAAAGTTAAGGTAAGTTAGGGTATGGTAAGTTAGGGAAAGTGAAGGTAAGTTAGGGTATGGTAAGTTATGGAAAATTAAGGTAAGTTAGGGTATGGTAAGTTATGGAAAGTTAAAGTATGGTAAGTTATGGAAAGTTAAGGTATGGTAAGTTATGGAAAGCTAAGGTAATTATGGTATGGAAAGTTAAGGTATGGTAAGTTATGGAAAGTTATGGTATGGAAAGTGAAGTTATGGTAAGTTATGGAATGTTAAGTTAAGTTATGATATGGAAAGTTAAGGTATGGTAAATTATGGAAGGTTATGGTATGGAATGTTAAGTTATGGTAAGTTATGGAAAGTTAAGGTAAGTTATGGTATGGAAAGTTAAGGTATGGTAAGTTATGGAAAGTTAAGCTAAGTTATGGTATGGAAACTTAAGGTAAGTTATGGTATGGAAAGTTAAGGTATGGTAAGTTATGGAAAGTTAAGGTATGTTATGGTATGGAAAGTTAAGGTAAGTTAAAGTAAGTTATGGTAAGTTAAGGTAATTTAGGCTATGGTAAGTTATGGAATGTTAAGGTAAGTTAGGGTATGGTAAGTTATGGAAAATTTAGGTATGGTAAATTAAGGCAAGTTAAGGTAAGTTTGGGTATGATAAGTTATGGAAAGTTAAGGTATGGTAAGTTATGGAAAGTTAAGGTAAGTTAGGGTATGGTAAGTTATGGAAATTTTAGGTAAGTTAGGTTATGGTAAGTTATGGAAAGTTAAGGTATGGTAATTTACGGAAAGTTAAGGTAAGTTAAGGTAAGGTATGGAAATTTAAGGTAAGTTAGGGTATGGTAAGTTATGGAAAGTTAAGGTAAGGTAGGGTATGGTAAGTTATGGAAAGTTAAGGTAAGTTAGGGTATGGTAAGTTATGGAAAGTTAAGGTATGGTAAGTTATGGAAAGTTAAGGTAAGGTAAGTTATGGAAAGTCAAGGTAAGTTAGGGTATGGTAAGTTATAGAAACTTAAGGTAAGTTAGGGTATGGTAAGTTATGGAAACTTAAGGTAAGTTAGGGTATGGTAAGTTATGGATAGTTAAGGTAAATTAGGGTATGGTAAGTTATGGAAAGTTAAGGTAAGTTAGGGTATGGTTAGTTATGGAAAGTTAAGGTAAGTTAGGGTATGGTATGTTATGGAAAGTTAAGGTATGGTAATTTAAGGAAAGTTAAGTTAAGTTAGGGTATGGTAAGTTATGGAAAGTTAAGGTAAGTTAGAGTATGGTAAGTTATGGAAAGTTAATTTAAGTTAGGGTATGGTAAGTTATGGAAAGTTAAGGTATGGTAAGTTTTGGAAAGTTAAGGTAAGTTAGGGTATGGTAAGTTAAGGAAAGTTAAGGTATGGTAAGTTATGGAAAGTTAAGACAAGTTATGGTATGGTAAGTTATGGAAAGTTAAGGTAAGTTAGGGTATGGTAAGTTATGGAAAGTTAAGGTATGGTAAGTTATGGAAAGTTATGGAAAGTTAGGGTATGGTAAGTTATGGAAAGTTAAGGTAAGTTAGGGTATGGTAAGTTATGGAAAGTTAAGGTAAGTTAGGGTATGGTAAGTTATGGAAAGTTAAGGTATGGTAAGTTATGGAAAGTTAAGGCAAGTTATGGTATGGTAAGTTATGGAAAGTTAAGGTAAGTTAGGTTATGGTAAGTTATGGAAAGTTAAGGTAAGTTAGGGTATGGTAAGTTATGGAAAGTTAAGGCAAGTTAGGTTATGGTAAGTTATGGAAAGTGAAGGTTAGTTAGGGTATGGTAAGTTATGGAAAATTAAGGTAAGTTAGCGTATGATAAGTTATGGAAAGTTAAGGTAAGTTAGGGTATGGAAAGTTAACGTATGGTAAGTTATGGAAAGTTATGGTATGGAAAGTGAAGGTATGGTAAGTTAAGGAATGTTAAGGTAAGTTATGATATGGAAAGTTAAGGTATGGTAAGTTATGGAAGGTTATGGTATGGAAAGTTAAGGTATGGTAAGTTATGGAAAGTTAAGGTAAGTTATGGTATGGAAAGTTAAGGTATGGTAAGTTATGGAAAGTTATGGTATGGAAAGTTAAGGTATGGTAAGTTATGGAAAGTTAAGGTAAGTTATGGTATGGAAAGTTAAGGTATGGTAAGTTATGGAAGGTTAAGGTAAGTTATGGAATGGAACGTTAAGGGAAGTTATGGTATGGAAAGTTAAGGTATGGTAAGTTATGGAAAGTTAAGTTAAGTTATGATATGGAAAGTTAAGGTAAGTTAAGGTAAGGTATGGAAAGTTAAGGTAAGTTAGGGTATGGAAAGTTAAGGTAAGTTAAGTTATGGAAAGTTAAGGTAAGTTAGGGTATGGTAAGTCATGGAAAGTTAAGGTAAGTTATGGTATGGAAAGTTAAGGTAAGTTATGGTATGGAAATTTAAGGTAAGTTAAGGTAAGTTATGGAAAGTTAAGTTAAGTTAGTGTATGGTAAGTTATGGAAAGTTAAGGTAAGTTAAGGTATGGTAAGTTATGGAAAATTAAGGTATGGTGAGTTATGGAAATTTAAGTTAAGATAGGGTAGGGTAAGTTATGGAATGTTAAGGTATGTTAAGTTATGGAAAGATAAAGTATGGTAAGTTATAGAAAGTTAAGTTAAGTTAGGGTATGGTAAGTTATGGAAAGTTTAGATATGGTAAGATATGGAAAGTTAAGGTAAGGTAAGTTATGGAAAGTTAAGGTAAGTTAGGGTATGGTAAGTTAGGGAAAGTGAAGGTAAGTTAGGGTATGGTAAGTTATGGAAAATTAAGGTAAGTTAGGGTATGGAAAGTTATGGAAAGTTAAGGTAAGTTAGCGTGTGGCAAGTTATGGAAATTTATAGTATGGTAAGTTATGGAAAGTTAAGGTATGGTAAGTTATGGAAAGCAAAGGTAATTATGGTATGGAAAGTTAAGGTAT
Source organism: Phaenicophaeus curvirostris (assembly GCF_032191515.1). Lineage (NCBI taxonomy): Eukaryota > Metazoa > Chordata > Aves > Cuculiformes > Cuculidae > Phaenicophaeus > Phaenicophaeus curvirostris. The sequence goes on from NW_027207108.1 coordinate 25,906, forward strand.
GGTAAGTTATGGAAAGTTATGGTATGGAAAGTGAAGTTATGGTAAGTTATGGAAGGTTATGGTATGGAAAGTTAAGTTATGGTAAGTTATGGAAAGTTAAGGTAAGTTATGGTATGGAAAGTTAAGGTATGGTAAGTTATGGAAAGTTAAGGTAAGTTATGGTATGGAAAGTTAAGGTAAGTTATGGTATGGAAAGTTAAGGTATGGTAAGTTATGGAAAGTTAAGGTAAGTTATGGTATGGAAAGTTAAGGTAAGTTAACGTAAGTTATGGAAAGTTAAGGTAAGTTATGGTATGGTAAGTTATGGAATGTTAAGGTAAGTTAGGGTATGGTAAGTTATGGAAAGTTAAGGTATGGTAAATTATGGAAAGTTGAGGTAAGTTAGGTTATGGTAAGTTATGGAAAGTTAAGGTAAGTTAGGGTATGGTAAGTTATGGAAAGTTAAGGTATGGTAAGTTATGGAAAGTTAAGGTAAGTTAAGGTAAGGTATGGAAATTTAAGGTAAGTTAGGTTATGGTAAGTTATGGAAAGTTAAGGTAAGTTAGGGTATGGTAAGTTATGGAAAGTTAAGGTAAGTTAGGGTATGGTAAGTTATGGAAAGTTAAGGTATGGTAAGTTATGGAAAGTTAAGGTAAGGTAAGTTATGGAAAGTCAAGGTAAGTTAGGGTATGGTAAGTTATGGAAAGTTAAGGTAAGTTAGGGTCTGGTAAGTTATGGAAACTTAAGGTAAGTTAGGGTATGGTAAGTTATGGAAAGTTAAGGTAAATTAGGGTATGGTAAGTTATGGAAAGTTAAGGTAAGTTAGGGTATGGTAAGTTATGGAAAGTTAATGTAAGGTAAGTTATGGAAAGTTAAGGTAAGTTAAGGTATGGTATGTTAAGGAAAGTTAAGGTAAGTAATGGTATGGTAAGTTATGGTAAGTTAAGTTAAGTTAGGGTATGGTAAGTTATGGAAAGTTAAGGTATGGTAAGTTATGGAAAGTTAAGGTAAGTTAGGGTATGGTAAGTTATGGAAAGTTAATTTAAGTTAGGGTATGGTAAGTTATGGAAAGTTAAGGTATGGTAAGTTATGGAAAGTTAAGGTAAGTTAGGGTAAGTAAGTTAAGGAATGTTAAGGTATGGTAAGTTATGGAAAGTTAAGGTAAGTTAGGGTATGGTAAGTTATGGAAAGTTAAGGTATGGTAAGTTATGGAAAGTTAAGGTAAGCTAGGGTATGGAAAGTTATGGAAAGTTAAGGTATGGTAAGTTTTGGAAAGTTAAGGTAAGTTAGGGTATGGTAAGTTAGGGAAAGTGAAGGTAAGTTAGGGTATGGTAAGTTATGGAAAATTAAGGTAAGTTAGGGTATGGTAAGTTATGGAAAGTTAAAGTATGGTAAGTTATGGAAAGTTAAGGTATGGTAAGTTATGGAAAGCTAAGGTAATTATGGTATGGAAAGTTAAGGTATGGTAAGTTATGGAAAGTTATGGTATGGAAAGTGAAGTTATGGTAAGTTATGGAATGTTAAGTTAAGTTATGATATGGAAAGTTAAGGTATGGTAAATTATGGAAGGTTATGGTATGGAATGTTAAGTTATGGTAAGTTATGGAAAGTTAAGGTAAGTTATGGTATGGAAAGTTAAGGTATGGTAAGTTATGGAAAGTTAAGCTAAGTTATGGTATGGAAACTTAAGGTAAGTTATGGTATGGAAAGTTAAGGTATGGTAAGTTATGGAAAGTTAAGGTATGTTATGGTATGGAAAGTTAAGGTAAGTTAAAGTAAGTTATGGTAAGTTAAGGTAATTTAGGCTATGGTAAGTTATGGAATGTTAAGGTAAGTTAGGGTATGGTAAGTTATGGAAAATTTAGGTATGGTAAATTAAGGCAAGTTAAGGTAAGTTTGGGTATGATAAGTTATGGAAAGTTAAGGTATGGTAAGTTATGGAAAGTTAAGGTAAGTTAGGGTATGGTAAGTTATGGAAATTTTAGGTAAGTTAGGTTATGGTAAGTTATGGAAAGTTAAGGTATGGTAATTTACGGAAAGTTAAGGTAAGTTAAGGTAAGGTATGGAAATTTAAGGTAAGTTAGGGTATGGTAAGTTATGGAAAGTTAAGGTATGGTAGGGTATGGTAAGTTATGGAAAGTTAAGGTAAGTTAGGGTATGGTAAGTTATGGAAAGTTAAGGTATGGTAAGTTATGGAAAGTTAAGGTAAGGTAAGTTATGGAAAGTCAAGGTAAGTTAGGGTATGGTAAGTTATAGAAACTTAAGGTAAGTTAGGGTATGGTAAGTTATGGAAACTTAAGGTAAGTTAGGGTATGGTAAGTTATGGAAAGTTAAGGTAAATTAGGGTATGGTAAGTTATGGAAAGTTAAGGTAAGTTAGGGTATGGTTAGTTATGGAAAGTTAAGGTAAGTTAGGGTATGGTATGTTATGGAAAGTTAAAGTATGGTAATTTAAGGAAAGTTAAGTTAAGTTAGGGTATGGTAAGTTATGGAAAGTTAAGGTAAGTTAGAGTATGGTAAGTTATGGAAAGTTAATTTAAGTTAGGGTATGGTAAGTTATGGAAAGTTAAGGTATGGTAAGTTTTGGAAAGTTAAGGTAAGTTAGGGTATGGTAAGTTAAGGAAAGTTAAGGTATGGTAAGTTATGGAAAGTTAAGACAAGTTATGGTATGGTAAGTTATGGAAAGTTAAGGTAAGTTAGGGTATGGTAAGTTATGGAAAGTTAAGGTATGGTAAGTTATGGAAAGTTATGGAAAGTTAGGGTATGGTAAGTTATGGAAAGTTAAGGTAAGTTAGGGTATGGTAAGTTATGGAAAGTTAAGGTAAGTTAGGGTATGGTAAGTTATGGAAAGTTAAGGTATGGTAAGTTATGGAAAGTTAAGGCAAGTTATGGTATGGTAAGTTATGGAAAGTTAAGGTAAGTTAGGTTATGGTAAGTTATGGAAAGTTAAGGTAAGTTAGGGTATGGTAAGTTATGGAAAGTTAAGGCAAGTTAGGTTATGGTAAGTTATGGAAAGTGAAGGTTAGTTAGGGTATGGTAAGTTATGGAAAATTAAGGTAAGTTAGCGTATGATAAGTTATGGAAAGTTAAGGTAAGTTAGGGTATGGAAAGTTAACGTATGGTAAGTTATGGAAAGTTATGGTATGGAAAGTGAAGGTATGGTAAGTTAAGGAATGTTAAGGTAAGTTATGATATGGAAAGTTAAGGTATGGTAAGTTATGGAAGGTTATGGTATGGAAAGTTAAGGTATGGTAAGTTATGGAAAGTTAAGGTAAGTTATGGTATGGAAAGTTAAGGTATGGTAAGTTATGGAAAGTTATGGTATGGAAAGTTAAGGTATGGTAAGTTATGGAAAGTTAAGGTAAGTTATGGTATGGAAAGTTAAGGTATGGTAAGTTATGGAAGGTTAAGGTAAGTTATGGAATGGAACGTTAAGGGAAGTTATGGTATGGAAAGTTAAGGTATGGTAAGTTATGGAAAGTTAAGTTAAGTTATGATATGGAAAGTTAAGGTAAGTTAAGGTAAGGTATGGAAAGTTAAGGTAAGTTAGGGTATGGAAAGTTAAGGTAAGTTAAGTTATGGAAAGTTAAGGTAAGTTAGGGTATGGTAAGTCATGGAAAGTTAAGGTAAGTTATGGTATGGAAAGTTAAGGTAAGTTATGGTATGGAAATTTAAGGTAAGTTAAGGTAAGTTATGGAAAGTTAAGTTAAGTTAGTGTATGGTAAGTTATGGAAAGTTAAGGTAAGTTAAGGTATGGTAAGTTATGGAAAATTAAGGTATGGTGAGTTATGGAAATTTAAGTTAAGATAGGGTAGGGTAAGTTATGGAATGTTAAGGTATGTTAAGTTATGGAAAGATAAAGTATGGTAAGTTATAGAAAGTTAAGTTAAGTTAGGGTATGGTAAGTTATGGAAAGTTTAGATATGGTAAGATATGGAAAGTTAAGGTAAGGTAAGTTATGGAAAGTTAAGGTAAGTTAGGGTATGGTAAGTTAGGGAAAGTGAAGGTAAGTTAGGGTATGGTAAGTTATGGAAAATTAAGGTAAGTTAGTGTATGGTAAGTTATGGAAAGTTAATGTAAGTTAGGGTATGGAAAGTTATGGAAAGTTAAGGTAAGTTAGCGTGTGGCAAGTTATGGAAATTTATAGTATGGTAAGTTATGGAAAGTTAAGGTATGGTAAGTTATGGAAAGCAAAGGTAATTATGGTATGGAAAGTTAAGGTATGGTAAGTTATGGAAAGTTATGGTATGGAAAGTGAAGTTATGGTAAGTTATGGAAGGTTATGGTATGGAAAGTTAAGTTATGGTAAGTTATGGAAAGTTAAGGTAAGTTATGGTATGGAAAGTTAAGGTATGGTAAGTTATGGAAAGTTAAGGTAAGTTATGGTATGGAAAGTTAAGGTAAGTTAAGGTAAGTTATGGAAAGTTAAGGTAAGTTATGGTATGGTAAGTTATGGAATGTTAAGGTAAGTTAGGGTATGGTAAGTTATGGAAAGTTAAGGTATGGTAAATTATGGAAAGTTGAGGTAAGTTAGGTTATGGTAAGTTATGGAAAGTTAAGGTAAGTTAGGGTATGGTAAGTTATGGAAAGTTAAGGTTTGGTAAGTTATGGAAAGTTAAGGTAAGTTAAGGTAAGGTATGGAAATTTAAGGTAAGTTAGGTTATGGTAAGTTATGGAAAGTTAAGGTAAGTTAGGGTATGGTAAGTTATGGAAAGTTAAGGTAAGTTAGGGTATGGTAAGTTATGGAAAGTTAAGGTATGGTAAGTTATGGAAAGTTAAGGTAAGGTAAGTTATGGAAAGTCAAGGTAAGTTAGGGTATGGTAAGTTATGGAAAGTTAAGGTAAGTTAGGGTCTGGTAAGTTATGGAAACTTAAGGTAAGTTAGGGTATGGTAAGTTATGGAAAGTTAAGGTAAATTAGGGTATGGTAAGTTATGGAAAGTTAAGGTAAGTTAGGGTATGGTAAGTTATGGAAAGTTAATGTAAGGTAAGTTATGGAAAGTTAAGGTAAGTTAAGGTATGGTAAGTTAAGGAAAGTTAAGGTAAGTAATGGTATGGTAAGTTATGGTAAGTTAAGGTAAGTTAGGGTATGGTAAGTTATGGAAAGTTAAGGTATGGTAAGTTATGGAAAGTTAAGGTAAGTTAGGGTATGGTAAGTTATGGAAAGTTAATTTAAGTTAGGGTATGGTAAGTTATGGAAAGTTAAGGTATGGTAAGTTATGGAACGTTAAGGTAAGTTAGGGTAAGTAAGTTAAGGAATGTTAAGGTATGGTAAGTTATGGAAAGTTAAGGTAAGTTAGGGTATGGTAAGTTATGGAAAGTTAAGGTATGGTAAGTTATGGAAAGTTAAGGTAAGCTAGGGTATGGAAAGTTATGGAAAGTTAAGGTATGGTAAGTTTTGGAAAGTTAAGGTAAGTTAGGGTATGGTAAGTTAGGGAAAGTGAAGGTAAGTTAGGGTATGGTAAGTTTTGGAAAATTAAGGTAAGTTAGGGTATGGTAAGTTATGGAATGTTAAAGTATGGTAAGTTATGGAAAGTTAAGGTATGGTAAGTTATGGAAAGCTAAGGTAATTATGGTATGGAAAGTTAAGGTATGGTAAGTTATGGAAAGTTATGGTATGGAAAGTGAAGTTATGGTAAGTTATGGAATGTTAAGTTAAGTTATGATATGGAAAGTTAAGGTATGGTAAATTATGGAAGGTTATGGTATGGAATGTTAAGTTATGGTAAGTTATGGAAAGTTAAGGTAAGTTATGGTATGGAAAGTTAAGGTATGGTAAGTTATGGAAAGTTAAGCTAAGTTATGGTATGGAAACTTAAGGTAAGTTATGGTATGGAAAGTTAAGGTATGGTAAGTTATGGAAAGTTAAGGTATGTTATGGTATGGAAAGTTAAGGTAAGTTAAAGTAAGTTATGGTAAGTTAAGGTAATTTAGGCTATGGTAAGTTATGGAATGTTAAAGTAAGTTAGGGTATGGCAAGTTATGGAAAATTTAGGTATGGTAAATTAAGGCAAGTTAAGGTAAGTTTGGGTATGATAAGTTATGGAAAGTTAAGGTATGGTAAGTTATGGAAAGTTAAGGTAAGTTAGGGTATGGTAAGTTATGGAAATTTTAGGTAAGTTAGGTTATGGTAAGTTATGGAAAGTTAAGGTATGGTAATTTACGGAAAGTTAAGGTAAGTTAAGGTAAGGTATGGAAATTTAAGGTAAGTTAGGGTATGGTAAGTTATGGAAAGTTAAGGTAAGGTAGGGTATGGTAAGTTATGGAAAGTTAAGGTAAGTTAGGGTATGGTAAGTTATGGAAAGTTAAGGTATGGTAAGTTATGGAAAGTTAAGGTAAGGTAAGTTATGGAAAGTCAAGGTAAGTTAGGGTATGGTAAGTTATAGAAACTTAAGGTAAGTTAGGGTATGGTAAGTTATGGAAACTTAAGGTAAGTTAGGGTATGGTAAGTTATGGAAAGTTAAGGTAAATTAGGGTATGGTAAGTTATGGAAAGTTAAGGTAAGTTAGGGTATGGTTAGTTATGGAAAGTTAAGGTAAGTTAGGGTATGGTATGTTATGGAAAGTTAAGGTATGGTAATTTAAGGAAAGTTAAGTTAAGTTAGGGTATGGTAAGTTATGGAAAGTTAAGGTAAGTTAGAGTATGGTAAGTTATGGAAAGTTAATTTAAGTTAGGGTATGGTAAGTTATGGAAAGTTAAGGTATGGTAAGTTGTGGAAAGTTAAGGTAAGTTAGGGTATGGTAAGTTAAGGAAAGTTAAGGTATGGTAAGTTATGGAAAGTTAAGACAAGTTATGGTATGGTAAGTTATGGAAAGTTAAGGTAAGTTAGGGTATGGTAAGTTATGGAAAGTTAAGGTATGGTAAGTTATGGAAAGTTATGGAAAGTTAGGGTATGGTAAGTTATGGAAAGTTAAGGTAAGTTAGGGTATGGTAAGTTATGGAAAGTTAAGGTAAGTTAGGGTATGGTAAGTTATGGAAAGTTAAGGTATGGTAAGTTAAGGAAAGTTAAGGCAAGTTATGGTATGGTAAGTTATGGAAAGTTAAGGTAAGTTAGGTTATGGTAAGTTATGGAAAGTTAAGGTAAGTTAGGGTATGGTAAGTTATTGAAAGTTAAGGTATGGTAAGTTATAGAAAGTTAAGGTAAGTTAGGGTATGGTAAGTTATGGAAAGTTAAGGCAAGTTAGGTTATGGTAAGTTATGGAAAGTGAAGGTTAGTTAGGGTATGGAAAGTTATGGAAAATTAAGGTAAGTTAGCGTATGATAAGTTATGGAAAGTTAAGGTAAGTTAGGGTATGGAAAGTTAACGTATGGTAAGTTATGGAAAGTTATGGTATGGAAAGTGAAGGTATGGTAAGTTAAGGAATGTTAAGGTAAGTTATGATATGGAAAGTTAAGGTATGGTAAGTTATGGAAGGTTATGGTATGGAAAGTTAAGGTATGGTAAGTTATGGAAAGTTAAGGTAAGTTATGGTATGGAAAGTTAAGGTATGGTAAGTTATGGAAAGTTATGGTATGGAAAGTTAAGGTATGGTAAGTTATGGAAAGTTAAGGTAAGTTATGGTATGGAAAGTTAAGGTATGGTAAGTTATGGAAGGTTAAGGTAAGTTATGGAATGGAACGTTAAGGGAAGTTATGGTATGGAAAGTTAAGGTATGGTAAGTTATGGAAAGTTAAGTTAAGTTATGGTATGGAAAGTTAAGGTATGATAAGTTATGGAAAGTTAAGGTAAGTTATGGTATGGAAAGTTTAGGTAAGTTAAGGTAAGTTATGGTATGGAAAGTTAAACTATGGTAAGTTATGGAAAGTTAAGGTAAGTTATGTTATGGAAAGTTAAGGTAAGTTAAGGTAAGTTATGGTATGGAAAGTTAAGGTAAGTTATGGTACGGAAAGTTAAGGTAAGTTTAGGTAAGTTATGGTATGAAAAGTTAAGGTAAGTTATGGTATGGAAAGTTAAGGTAAGTTAAGGTAAGTTATGGAAAGTAAAGTTAAGTTAGGGTACGGAAAGTTAAGGTAAGTTATTATGGAAAGTTAAGGTAAGTTAGGGTATGGTATGTTATGGAAAGTTAAGGAAAGTTAAGGTATGGAAAGTTAAGGTAAGTTATGATATGGAAAGTTAAGGTAAGTTAAGGTAAGGTATGGAAAGTTAAGGTAAGTTAGGGTATGGAAAGTTAAGGTAAGTTAAGTTATGGAAAGTTAAGGTAAGTTAGGGTATGGTAAGTCATGGAAAGTTAAGGTAAGTTATGGTATGGAAAGTTAAGGTAAGTTAAGGTAAGTTATGGAAAGTTAAGGTAAGTTAGTGTATGGTAAGTTATGGAAAGTTAAGGTAAGTTAAGGTATGGTAAGTTATGGAAAGTTAAGGTATGGTAAGTTATGGACATTTAAGTTAAGATAGGGTAGGGTAAGTTATGGAATGTTAAGGTATGTTAAGTTATGGAAAGATAAAGTATGGTAAGTTATAGAAAGATAAGTTAAGTTAGGGTATGGTAAGTTATGGAAAGTTTAGATATGGTAAGATATGGAAAGTTAAGGTAAGTTAGGGTATGGTAAGTTTTGGAAAGTTAAGGTAAGTTAGGGTATGGGAAGTTATGGAAAGTTAAGATATGGTAAGTTTTGGAAAGTTAAGGTAAGTTAGGGTATGGTAAGTTAGGGAAAGTGAAGGTAAGTTAGGGTATGGTAAGTTATGGAAAATTAAGGTAAGTTAGGGTATGGTAAGTTATGGAAAGTTAATGTAAGTTAGGGTATGGAAAGTTATGGAAAGTTAAGGTAAGTTAGCGTGTGGCAAGTTATGGAAATTTAAAGTATGGTAAGTTATGGAAAGTTAAGGAATGGTAAGTTATGGAAAGCTAAGGTAATTATGGTATGGAAAGTTAAGGTATGGTAAGTTATGGAAAGTTATGGTATGGAAAGTGAAGTTATGGTAAGTTATGGAAGGTTATGGTATGGAAAGTTAAGTTATGGTAAGTTATGGAAAGTTAAGGTAAGTTATGGTATGGAAAGATAAGGTAAGTTATGGTATGGAAAGTTAAGGTATGGTAAGTTATGGAAAGTTAAGGTAAGTTATGGTATGGAAAGTTAAGGTAAGTTAAGGTAAGTTATGGAAACTTAAGGTAAGTTATGGTATGGTAAGTTATGGAATGTTAAGGTAAGTTAGGGTATGGTAAGTTATGGAAAGTTAAGGTATGGTAAATTATGGAAAGTTGAGGTAAGTTAGGGTATGGAAAGTTATGGAAAGTTAAGGTAAGTTAGGGTATGGTAAGTTATGGAAAGTTAAGGTATGGTAAGTTATGGAAAGTTAAGGTAAGTTAAGGTAAGGTATGGAAATTTAAGGTAAGTTAGGTTATGGTAAGTTATGGAAAGTTAAGGTAAGTTAGGGTATGGTAAGTTATGGAAAGTTAAGGTAAGTTAGGTTATGGTAAGTTATGGAAAGTTAAGGTATGGTAAGTTATGGAAAGTTAAGGTAAGGTAAGTTATGGAAAGTCAAGGTAAGTTAGGGTATGGTAAGTTATGGAAAGTTAAGGTAAGTTAGGGTCTGGTAAGTTATGGAAACTTAAGGTAAGTTAGGGTATGGTAAGTTATGGAAAGTTAAGGTATATTACTGTATGGTAAGTTATGGATAGTTAAGGTAAGTTATGGTATGGTAAGTTATGGAAAGTTAATGTAAGGTAAGTTATGGAAAGTTATGGAAAGTTAAGGTATGGTAAGTTAAGGAAAGTTAAGGTAAGTAAGGGTATGGTAAGTTATGGTGAGTTAAGGTAAGTTAGGGTATGGTAAGATATGGAAAGTTAAGGTATGGTAAGTTATGGAAAGTTAAGGTAAGTTAGGGTATGGTAAGTTATGGAAAGTTAATTTAAGTTAGGGTATGGTAAGTTATGGAAAGTTAAGGTATGGTAAGTTATGGAAAGTTAAGGTAAATTAGGGTAAGTAAGTTAAGGAATGTTAAGGTATGGTAAGTTATGGAAAGTTAAGGTAAGTTAGGGTATGGTAAGTTATGGAAAGTTAAGGTATGGTAAGTTATGGAAAGTTAAGGTAAGTTAGGGTATGGAAACTTATGGAAAGTTAAGGTATGGTAAGTTTTGGAAAGTTAAGTTAAGTTAGGGTATGGTAAGTTAGGGAAAGTGAAGGTAAGTTAGGGTATGGTAAGTTATGGAAAATTAAGGTAAGTTAGGGTATGGTAAGTTATGGAAAGTTAATGTAAGTTATGGTATGGTAAGTTATGGAATGTTAAGGTAAGTTAGGGTATGGTAAGTTATGGAAAGTTAAGGTATGGTAAATTATGGAAAGTTGAGGTAAGTTAGGGTATGGAAAGTTATGGAAAGTTAAGGTAAGTTAGGGTATGGTAAGTTATGGAAAGTTAAGGTATGGTAAGTTATGGAAAGTTAAGGTAAGTTAAGGTAAGGTATGGAAATTTAAGGTAAGTTAGGTTATGGTAAGTTATGGAAAGTTAAGGTAAGTTAGGGTATGGTAAGTTATGGAAAGTTAAGGTAAGTTAGGTTATGGTAAGTTATGGAAAGTTAAGGTATGGTAAGTTATGGAAAGTTAAGGTAAGGTAAGTTATGGAAAGTCAAGGTAAGTTAGGGTATGGTAAGTTATGGAAAGTTAAGGTAAGTTAGGGTCTGGTAAGTTATGGAAACTTAAGGTAAGTTAGGGTATGGTAAGTTATGGAAAGTTAAGGTATATTACTGTATGGTAAGTTATGGATAGTTAAGGTAAGTTATGGTATGGTAAGTTATGGAAAGTTAATGTAAGGTAAGTTATGGAAAGTTATGGAAAGTTAAGGTATGGTAAGTTAAGGAAAGTTAAGGTAAGTAAGGGTATGGTAAGTTATGGTGAGTTAAGGTAAGTTAGGGTATGGTAAGATATGGAAAGTTAAGGTATGGTAAGTTATGGAAAGTTAAGGTAAGTTAGGGTATGGTAAGTTATGGAAAGTTAATTTAAGTTAGGGTATGGTAAGTTATGGAAAGTTAAGGTATGGTAAGTTATGGAAAGTTAAGGTAAGTTAGGGTAAGTAAGTTAAGGAATGTTAAGGTATGGTAAGTTATGGAAAGTTAAGGTAAGTTAGGGTATGGTAAGTTATGGAAAGTTAAGGTATGGTAAGTTATGGAAAGTTAAGGTAAGTTAGGGTATGGAAACTTATGGAAAGTTAAGGTATGGTAAGTTTTGGAAAGTTAAGTTAAGTTAGGGTATGGTAAGTTAGGGAAAGTGAAGGTAAGTTAGGGTATGGTAAGTTATGGAAAATTAAGGTAAGTTAGGGTATGGTAAGTTATGGAAAGTTAATGTAAGTTAGAGTATGGAAAGTTATGGAAAGTTAAGGTATGCTAAGTTATGGAAATTAAGGTAAGTTAGGGTATGGTAAGTTATGGAAAGTTAAAGTATGGTAAGTTATGGAAAGTTAAGGTATGGTAAGTTATGGAAAGCTAAGGTAATTATGGTATGGAAAGTTAAGGTATGGTAAGTTATGGAAAGTTATGGTATGGAAAGTGAAGTTATGGTAAGTTATGGAATGTTAAGTTAAGTTATGTTATGGAAAGTTAAGGTATGGTAAATTATGGAAGGTTATGTTATGGAATGTTAAGTTATGGTAAGTTATGGAAATTTAAGGTAAGTTATGGTATGGAAAGTTAAGGTATGGTAAGTTATGGAAAGTTAAGCTAAGTTATGGTATGGAAACTTAAGGTAAGTTATGGTATGGAAAGTTAAGGTATGGTAAGTTATGGAAAGTTAAGGTAAGCTATGGTATGGAAAGTTAAGGTAAGTTAAGGTAAGTTATGGTAAGTTAAGGTAATTTAGGGTATGGTAAGTTATGGAATGTTAAGGTAAGTTAGGGTATGGTAAGTTATGGAAAGTTTAGGTATGGTAAATTAAGGAAAGTTAAGGTAAGTTTGGGTAAGGTAAGTTATGGAAAGTTAAGGTAAGGAAGGGTATGGTAAGTTATGGAAAGTTAAGGTAAGTTAGGGTATGGTAAGTTATGGAAAGTTAAGGTATGGTAAGTTATGGAAAGTTAAGGTAAGGTAAGTTATGGAAAGTCAAGTTAAGTTAGGGTATGGTAAGTTATGGAAACTTAAGGTAAGTTAGGGTATGGTAAGTTATGGAAAGTTAAGGTAAGTTATGGTATGGAAAGTTAAGGTATGGTAAGTTATGGAAAGTTAAGGTAATTATGGTATGGAAAGTTAAGGTAATTATGGTATGGAAAGTTAAGGTATGGTAAGTTATGGAAAGTTATGGTATGGAAAGATAAGGTACGGTAAGTTATGGAAAGTTAAGGTAAGTTATGATATGGAAAGTTAAGGTATGGTAAGTTATGGAAAGTTAAGGTAAGATATGGTACGGAAAGTTAAGGTAAGTTATGGTATGGAAAGTTAATTTTTGGTAACTTATGGAAAGTTAAGGTATGGTAAGATATGGAAAGTTAAGGTAAGTTAGGGTATGGTAAGTTATGGAAAGTTAAGGTAAGTTAGGATATGGTAAGTTATGGAAAGTTAAGATAAGCTAGGTTATGGTAAGTAATGGAAAGTTAAGGTATGGTAAGATATGGAAAGTTAAGTTAAGTTGGGTATGGTAAGTTATGGAAATTTAAGGTAACTTGGGTATGGAAAGATAAGGTATGGTAAGTTATGGAAAGTTAAGGTAAGTTATGGTATGGAAAGTTAAGGTATGGTAAGATATGAAAAGTTAAGTTAAGTTATGTTATGGAAAGTTAAGGTATGGTAAGTTATGGAAATTTATGATATCGAAAGTTAAGGTATGGTAAGTTATGGAAAGTTAAGGTAAGTTATGGTATGGAAAGTTAAGATATGGAAAGATATGGAAAGTTAAGGTAAGTTATGGTATGGAAAGTTAAGGTATGGTAAGTTATGGAAAGTTAAGTTAAGTTAGGGTATGGTAAGTTATGGAAAGTTAAGGTAAGTTAGCGTATGGTAAGTTATGGAATGTTAAGGCATGGTAAGTTATGGAATGTTAAATTATGGTAAGTTACGGAAAGTTAAGGTAAGTTAGGGTATGGTAAGATATGGAAAGTTAAGGTAAGTTAGGTTATGTTAAGTTATGGGAAGTTAAGATAAGTTAGGCTATGGTAAGTTAAGTTAAGTTAGGGTATGGTAAGTTATGGAAATTTAAGGTAAGTTAGGGCATGGTAAGTTATGGAAAGTTAAGGTAAGTTAGGGTATGTTAAGTTACGGAATGTTAAGGTATGGTAAGTTATGGAAAGTTAAGTTTTGGTAAGTTATGGAAAGTTAAGGTAAGATAGGGTATGGTAAGTTATGGAAAGTTAGGGTATGGTAAGTCATGGAAAGTTAAGGTAAGATATGGTTTGGAAAGTTAAGGTAAGTTAAGGTCAGTTATGGAAAGTTAAGGTAAGTTTGGGTATGGAAAGTTAAGGTAAGTTAAGTAATGGAAAGTTAAGGTAAGTTAGGGTATGGTAAGTCATGGAAAGTTAAGGTAATTATGGAATGGAAAGTTAAGGTAAGTTAAGGTAAGTTATGGAAAGTTAAGGTAAGTTAGTGTATGGTAAGTTATGGAAAGTTAAGGTAAGTTAGGTTATGGTAAGTTATGGAAAGTTAAGGTATGGTAAGTTATGGAAATTTAAGTTAAGATAGGGTAGGTTAAGTTATGGAATGTTAAGGTATGGTAAGTTATGGAAAGATAAAGTATGGTAAGTTATAGAAAGTTAAGGTAAGTTAGGGTATGGTAAGTTATGGAAAGTTTAGATATGGTAAGTTATGGAAAGTTAAGGTATGGTAAGTTATGGAAAGTTAAGTTAAGTTAGGGTATGGTAAGTTATGGAAAGTTAAGGTATGGTAAGTTATGGAAAGTTAAGGTAAGTTAGGGTATGGAAAGTTATGGAAAGTTAAGGTATGGTAAGTTTTGGAAAGTTAAGGTAAGTTAGGGTATGGTAAGTTAGGAAGTGAAGGTAAATTAGGGAATGGTAAGGTAGGAGTAGGGTATAGGTAAGGGTAGGGTAGGAGTATGGGAAGGGTAAGGTATGGAAGTAAGGTAAGTTAGGGAATGGTAAGTTATGGAAATTAAGGTAAGGTAGGGTATGGAAGTTATGGAAGTAGGATTAGGGTTGGAGTATGGGAAGTGAGTATGGTAAGTTATGGAAAGTTAAGGTATGGTAAGTTATGGAGGTATGAGGTGGGT
>NW_027207109.1:0-39818 GCF_032191515.1 Phaenicophaeus curvirostris
TCTTCCCTCTCTTCGTCCTCTTCCTCCTCTTCCCACTTTCTCCTCTTCCCTCTTCTTCTTTCTCTTCCTCCTTCTCCCCCTCCTCTTCCTCCTCCCCCTTTTCTTCCTCCTCCCCCTTTTCTTCCTCCCCCTCCTCTTCCTCCTCCTCCCTCCTCTTCCTCCTCTCCCTCCGCTTCTTTTTATTCCTCCTTCTCCTTTCCCTTCTCCTTCTCCCCCTCCTCTCCCTCCTTCTTCCTCCTCTTCCTCCTCCTCCTCCTCTTCTTCACCCTTTCTTTCCTCCTCCTTCACTTCTTCCTCCTCCTCTTCCTCCCCCTCCCCCCTTTCTTCCTCCTCCCCCTCCTCTTTCCTTCCTCCTCTTCCTTCCCTTCCTCCCCTCCTCTATTTCCCCTCCTCCTCCCTTCTCTCTGTCCCCCCCCCCGCCCCCATTACCCTTTAAACCGGGGGTGTGAGGGGCAGGACCCCCCTTCCCGGTCCCATTTTTTTTTGGGGGGGGGGTCCCGGTCCGGTAGTACCGGGGTGCGGCCGCCCGGTGGCTCCCGAGCGCGGCGGCTCCGCATTTTTTTTTTTGGGGGGGGGGGGGGACGGACACGGGACACCCACCAGCACGATCCACCCCCCCTCGTGTCTGCAGCCCCCCCTCAAGTGCACCCCCATGTCCCCCAGGCTCTGCAGCCCCCCTCTTCCCATGTGCACCCCCCCCCGGGCTCTGCAGCCCCCCCAGTTTGCACACACACAACCCCCCCAGATCTCTGCAGCCCCCCCAGTTTGCACACGCACACCCCCCCGGGCTCTGTAGCCCCCCCAGTTTGCACAGACACACCCCTCCCAGGCTCTGCAGCCCCCCCAGTTTGCACCCCCCCCACACCAAGGCTCTGCAGCCCCCCCAGTTTGCACACCCCCCCCAAGGCTCTGCAGCCCCCCCTTCCGTGTGCACAGCCCCCTCCCCGTGTCTGCAAACCCCCTCTATGTGCACACCCCCCCCCAAGCACCCTCATCTCTGCAACCCCCCCCACTGCATGCATGCATGCATAGCACCCCACGGGAGCTGCAGCCCCCCCCCAATGTGTGCATCCACACCCCCCCTGCGTGTCTGCAGCCCCCCGCGTGTGCACAGACCCCCCCTCATGCCCCTCGTGTCTCCCATTCCACCCCCCCCCTTGTGCTCACACATCAACCCCCATGCACGCTGCAGCCCCCCCTCCTTGTGCAAGGACACCCCCCACACACAGCCTCTGCAGCCCCCCTTGTGCAAAGACACCCCCTCCTTGTGCAAAGACACCCCCTCATGGCCTCTGCAGCCCCCCCTTGTGCAAAGACACCCTCTCCTTGTGCAAAGACACCCCCTCATGGCCTCTGCAGCCCCCCTTGTGCAAAGACACCCCCTCCTTGTGCAAAGACACCCTCCCCAGGATCTGCAGCTCCCCCTGGTGCAAAGACACCCCCCTCCTTGTGCAAAGACACCCCCCCACACAGCCTCTGCAGCCCCCCTTGTGCAAAGACACCCCCTCCTTGTGCAAAGACACCCTCCCACGGCCTCTGCAGCCCCCCCCCCCACATGCATGCGCTCATACATGCATGCACACTCATATGTGCATGCATGCACCCCCCACCCCGAGGTACTGCAGCCCCCACTGCACATGCAGATTCCCCCCCCCCCCATACTGCAGCCCCAGCACGCACACGTGCACACCTACACACGCACAGAGAGGCACACACACGCGTGCACATGCACACATGTGCAGTCCCCCCCCCCGCAGACAGGGACTGCAGCCCCCACTGCAGCACATGCATGCCCTGCAGCTCCACTGCATATGCACACACCCCCTATACTGCATCCCCAGCGTGCATATCTATGCACACACACGTATGCACACGCATGCACACGTATGCACACGCACACACATGCACCCCCCGCCACCCTCGCAGACAGGGACTGCAGCACACGCAAGCGCTGCAGCTCCACTGCATATGCAGAGGGGGCCAGATCCTGCTCTGGGCTCTCTGAGTGCACCCCCAGATCCTGCCCCAGGGTCCCAGCACCCCTAATCCTGCCCTGAGGTCCTCTGGGTGCAGCCCTGCACCCCTAGATCCTGCTTTGGGGTCCTCTGAGCGCACCCCCAAATCCTGCTTGGAGGTCCCAACACCCCCAGATCCTGTATTGGGGTCCTCTGTGTGCACCCCTGCACCCCTAGATCCTGCCCTGGGCTCTCTGAGTGCACCCCCACATCCTGCCCTGGGGTCTTCTCTGTGCACCCCTGCACCCCCAAATCCTTCTCTGGGTCCTCTCTGTGCACGCCTGCACCCCCAATTCTTGCCCCAGGGTCCTCAGTGCACCCCCACATCCTGCCCTGGGGTCCTCTGTGTGCACTCCTGCACCCCCAAATCCTTCTCTGGGTCCTCTCTGCGCACTCCTGCACCCCCCAATTCTTGCCCCAGGGTCCTCAGTGCACCCCCAGATCCTGCACTGGGGTCCTCTCTGTGCACTCCTGCACCTCTAGATCCTGCCCTGGGCTCTCTGAGTGCACCCCCACATCCTACCCTGGGGTCTTCTCTGTGCACTCCTGCACCCCCAATTCTTGCCCCAGGGTCCTCAGTGCACCCCCAGATCCTGCCCTGGGGTCCTCTCTGTGCACCCCTGCACCCTCTGTGTGCACCCCGCAGCAGACGGGGTCACGGCCTCGGGGACACGCAGGGGACACGCGGGGCACGTGCTGCGGATGCGCAGGGGACACGTGGGCGACATGCCTCTCCGCAGAGCTGCATTCATGGCGTTGGGGGGGGGGGGTCTCCCTGCAGCCAGCCCCCCCTGAGTGGGCCACCTCCCCGCTCTCCATGCCGTGTGTCGCGCCGAGCGCTCAGAGAGCCCTGCGAGCACGCACACGCGTGGCCACGTCCTGCCTGGGCTCGTCCACACGCGTGACCATGACCTTGGGTGTTCTCAGCCGTGTTCATCCACGGGTTTGACCACGATCTTGAGTGCTCCCAGCCAGGTGGCCACGCTCCTATGTGTTCCTAGCCATGTTCCTCCACATGGGTGACCGTGATCTTGGGTGTTTCCAGCCGTGTGGCCACCCTCCTGCATGTTGGTAGCCACGGTTGTCCCCACGAGTGGCCACATTCCTGCATGTCCCTAGCCGTGTGGCCACGTTTCTGCATGTTTGTAGCCACATAGCCACCCTCCTGCGTGTCCCTAGCCATGTGGCCACCTTCCCATGTGCTTGTAGCCATGTGGCCACCCTCCTGCGTGTTTGTAGCCACAGTTGTTCCCATGCATGGCCACGCTCCCACATGTTTGTAGCCATGTGGCCACCCTCCTGCTTGTCCTTAGCCATGTGGCCATCATCCTGTGTGTCCCTAGCCGTGTGGCCACCTTCCCATGTGCTTGTAGCCACAGTTGTTCCCATGCATGGCCACGCTCCCATATGTTTGTAGCCATTTGGCCACCCTCCTGCTTGTCCTTAGCCATGTGGCCACCCTCCTGCATGTTTGTAGCCACGGTTGTCCCCACGAGTGGCCACATTCCTGCGTGTCCCTAGCCATGTGGACCCCCTCTTGCATGTTTGTAGCCATGTAGCCACCATCCTGCGTGTCCTTAGCCATGTGGCCACCCTCCTGCGTGTTTGTAGCCACGGTTGTTCCCATGCATGGCCACGTTCCCATATATTTGTAGCCACATGGCCACCCTCTTGCATTTCCCTAGCCGTGTGGCCACCCTCCTGCGTGTCCCTAGCCGTGTGGCCACCCTCCTGCGTGTCTGCAGCCACGGTTGTCCCCATGCGTGGCCCCATTCCTGCGTGTCCCTAGCTGCGTGGCCACCCTCCTGTGCCCGTAGCCGTGTCCCCTGGCCGCGCTGGCCCCACGCGTGGCCGCCGGCCCGGGGCTGCGGGTTGCCCGTTGCCGCTGCGGCAAGGCCCACGTGCCGCCCGGGCGCTCGCCCGCACATGGCTCTGCAGCACGGCCCGCCGCGCAGGGAGGCTGCTGGGGCTAAAAATGGAGCAGGGCTCACATGCCAGCGCCACGTGACGCCAGCGCGCATGGGGATGGAGAGGGCTCCCTGCACCCAAGGAGGAGGAGGAGGAGGAGGAGGAGGAGGGGAGCACCCCGCTCACATGGGCTGGCACAGATGCCAACCGGCCTGGTGCCCCCAAACCCGTGGCCGCTGCGGCCCCGGAGGGATCTGGGGCTGCCCCACATCCCAGCCAAGATGCTTCACGCATGTAGGGGTGCAGGGCAAGGCAATGGGATCCCTGCTCTATGTGCATGGAGCAGGGGGTCCATGGGGCCAAAGGGGCTCCCAGATTGCTCCTGAAGGATCTGGGGCTGCCCCACATCCCAGCCAAGATGCTTCATGTGTGGGGGGCTGTGGACATGTGGGGCAGGGCACTGGGATCCCTATTCTACATGCATGGGGTGGGGGGATCCATGGGGCCAAGGAGGCTCCCAGATCGCTCCTGAAGGATCTGGGGCTGCCCCACATCCCAGCCAAGATGCTTTATGCGTGTGGGGGTGTGGGGCAGGGCAATGGGGTCCCTTTCCTGTGTTGGGGTATCCATGGGGCCAAAGGGGCTCCCACGTTTCTCCTGAGGGATCTGGGGCTGCCCCACATCCCAGCCAAGATGCTTCATGTGTGGGGCTGTGGAGGTGTGGGGCAGGGCACTGAGATCCCTTCCCTCTCTGTGTGGGATCCATGGGGCCAAAGGGGCTCCCACGTTTCTCCTGTGGGATCTGGGGCTGCCCCACATCCCAGCCCAGCTGCTTCGCACCTGTGGGGCCGCGGAGGTGTGGGGCAGGGCACTGGGATCCCTACTCTGTGTGCTGGGGGGCCCGTGGGGAGCCCGTCCTCCCCAACCTGGGCTGCACCCCTTGCAGGAGCTTCCTGGACCACCCTGCATGGGGAATACATTGGGGTCCCCCTTCGCCCCGAAATCCTGCACCTCCATGCAGCTGTGCACCCCTGCACCCCCAGATCCCGCTCTGGGTCCTCTGTGTGCACCCCCAAACCCTGTCCAGGGGTCTCAACACCCTCTTATCCTGCTCTGGGTCCTCCGTGTGCACCCCTGCACCCCCAAATCCTGCTCTGGGTCCTCTGGGTGCACCCCTGCACCCTCAAATCCTGCCCTGAGGTCCTCTGGGTGCACCCCCACATCCTGCTCTGGGTCCTCTGGGTGCACCCCTGCACCCCCAAATCCTGCTCTGGGTCCTCTCTGTGCACCCCCAGATCCTGCCCTGGGTCCTCTGTGTGCACCCCTGCACCCTCAAATCCTGCCCTGAGGTCCTCTGGGTGCACCCCCACATCCTGCTCTGGGTCCTCTGGGTGCACCCCTGCACCCCCAAATCCTGCTCTGGGTCCTCTCTGTGCACCCCCAGATCCTGCCCTGGGTCCTCTGTGTGCACCCCTGCACCCCCAAATCCTGCTCTGGGTCCTCTGGGTGCACCCCTGCACCCTCAATCCTGCCCTGAGGTCTTCTGTGTGCACCCCCAGATCCTGCTCCAGGTCTTCTGTGCGCACCCCTGCACCCCCAGTTCTTGCACCAGGGTCCTCAGTGCACCCCTGCACCCCCAAATCCTGCCCTGAGGTCCTCTGGGTGCACCCCTGCACCCCCAAATCCTGCTCTGGGTCTTCTGTGTGCACCCCTAGATCCTGCTCCAGGTCCTCTGTGCGCACCCCTGCACCCCCAATTCTTGCACCAGGGTCCTCAGTGCACCCTTGCACCCCCAGCTCCTGCCCCTCTCTGCCCCCCCAGTCCCTGCACCCCCTGAGCTCTCTGGCCCCCAGCCCAGGTCTGCCGCACCCGGCAGTGTGGGGTGCTGTGGGGTTCCCCCTCTGGCCGTGGGGCGCCCCACTCCCCCCCCAGCGGGGCCAGCACTGGCTTGTTTACCTTTTTTTCCCTTTCCGCAGGGAGGGGAAAGGCGAGTCCTGGCAGCGGAGCCACCAGCCCCGGCCAAGAGCCGTGGGAATGAGCCAGGAGCGCTCGGTGCTGCTTCTCAGCCCTGGCTCTGCGGCTGTACAGCAGTGAAACACCCCAAAACCTTGAGCACCCCAAACCCCGAGCATCCCACACCCTGAGCATCCCAAACCCTGAGCACCCCAAACCTCGAGCATCCCAAACCCTGAGCAACCCAAACCCCGAGCACCCCAAACCCCGAGCACCTCAAACCCTGAGCACCCCAAACCTCGAGCACCCCAAACCCTGAGCACTCCAGACCCTGAGCACCCCAAACCTCGAGCACCCCAAACCCTGAGCACTCCAAACCCTGAGCACCCCAAACCCCGAGCACCCAGCCCTGCATTCAGTGGGACACCGTGGCGATGAAAGGGGGGGTTCAGGGATGCAGGACCCCCAAGTGGGGTGAGCCCCAGCATCTCTGGTTGCCCCCCCCAACCTCCTCAAGCTGCAGCTTCACATTGGGGAAACTGAGGCACAGTGTGGCTGAGCAAGACCCAGCAGCCTCAGCCCCACAGCGGGTTGGGGAGGAGGTTTGAGCACGAAAGCGGGTGCTGGGACCCCCAGTGCCCAGCCCGGAGGGGCCAAAAATCAGGAGCAACGCCTGATCCCTGGCAGAGGCACCCCCCGCCTCCCCCCTTTTTCCTGGAAAAGGTACAACAAGGTAAACAACCCGGGCAGCCGGAGTAAAAATAAATCCCTGTGCACGCAGGCGTTCGCTGGCAAGCGGAGCGCGCAGTCACGTGGCGTGGCCGCACGGCACCACCGGCAACCCGGGCACCGGGGCACGCGGCCGCCAGCCCCAGCGCCCACGCCTCGGCCCTGCTAGCCGAGCCTCGAGACGAGCCCCCTGGGCCCTGGGGTGCAGGGGGGGGCAGCCACATGGGGGGCATGGGGACGTGTGCCCTCACCGGAGGGGTCACCTGGCATCGGAGTGCGGTGGCATGAGATGATTTGGGGGGGGTCGAGGTGCCCCGTCTGCTCTGGGGGATGCTGGCGTGGGCGCTGTGGTATTGGGGTCCCGGGACAGCTCGGCCGTGGGGCCAGCGTAGGGCTTTGGGGTCCCCATCCCAGCTGCACCCATGAAAGGGGGTGATTTGGGCTGCGGGACCCCCCAAATCGGGGAGATACAGCATTGCTGGTTGGCCCCTTCCTCCTCCTGCAGCGTCGCGCTGGGGAAACTGAGGCACGGGGTGGAAGCAGCCCCACGGCAAAGCCCCGTGGGGTTGATTTGATCCCATCCTGCTGGACGCAGCCGAGCGTCCCCGCGCGAGGCCGGCTCCGCACCGTGTGCCCAGCACCGCACGCAGGATTGTTTGCCCAACCGGGCCGAGCCGCTGAGTCACGGCCGCTTGCCACGGCCCGGAACGTGCCGGAGCGCAACGGGTGCCGCGTGGGGCCGGTGGCACCTGCACCCGCAGCGCGGCTGTGCCCTGCGAGCGGGGACGAGGTCGGTGTCCCCCCCCCGTGTCCCCTGGTGCCAGCCTGGCCCCACACATCCTTCCGGACCCTGCCAAGGTGCCAGCTGCGGCGTGGTTACGACTCAGGATGAGGGCGCTTCCCGCGGGGTGACGGGGTGTCCCTGCCACCCCGGTGCCGTGGGGCACCCCACGAGCCGCTCCGGCACCCACTGAGGTTCCCTGGGGCCCCCCAGCCAGGACTGACCCTGGGCACTCCCTGGGGTTGGCACTGAGGGCTCCTCGGGGTGCAGAGCTCCGGCGTCGCCCACCCCGGGCACCCCACGAGCACCCAGGGTGCCCGCCACCTCCCGTGGGATTAGCTCCGAGGATTTCCCGGCGCTGGCACATCCGTGCTCCGCGCCATCTCCTCCTGGCAGGGCTCCAGGGCAGCGCCTGGCACGTGGCACCCGGGAGGGTGCCGGCACCCCCAGAAAGCCTCTTCCCCCCCCAAGGGCTGCGAGCACCCACGGAGACCCCGGCGTCCGCCGCTGGGATGGGGCAGCCCTGGCACCATGACCCAGATCCGCTCGGCAGCTCTGCCCTGGCACAGCACGGCGCTGCGGCCCTGCGGCAGCCGGGAGCAAGGCCAAGCTGGGCCACGGCTGCCAGGCACGTGCCACGCCAGGCACCCGCCGCGGGTAGCACGGGGCCCCGGTGGCACTGGGGACGGGGAAGGGTGGCAGAGGGGGGCGCAGGGGTCTGGGGGCAGGAGACGGGCTGTGCCAGGGGCTGTGGAGAGGCTGTGCCACGCGCGGGCATCCCCGGTGCAGAGGGTCGTGCGGTGCCCGTGTCCCCAGTGCAGGGACAGGGCCACGCTTGGGTGTCCCCAATGCAGGGGTCACGGGGGGGACGGACGACGAGGGTGCCCAGTGCTCTATCTGGGTGTCCCCCATGCAGGGGACAGTGCCAGGCAAGGTGACAAAGGTGCCCAGTGCTCTATCTGGGTGTCCCCCATGCAGGGGACGGTGCCAGGCAAGGTGACAGAGGTGCCCAGTGCTCTATCTGGGTGTCCCCCATGCAGGGGACGGTGCCAGGCAAGGTGACAGGGGTGCCCAGTGCTCTATCTGGGTGTCCCCCATGCAGGAGATGGTGCCAGGCAAGGTGACAGAGGTGCCACCCCCGTGCCTGGGGACAGCGGCTCTTTGGGGATCCCCCAGGGCATCTCGGTGCTGCGGGGCTGAGAATTGGCCCACACCCCGGTGTGACCCCCCCAAAGCCCGGGGCTGGGAGGTGTCCCCGGTGCGGGGAACGGGTCCCGGTGCGAGGGGCCGGTCGGGATGCAGGGGACCGGTCCCGGTGCAGGGTCCCGATGCAGGGGACCCGTCCCAGTCCCGGTGCGGGGGGTAGGTCGGGATGCAGGGGGCGGGTCCCTGTCCCGGTGCGGGTCCCGGTCCTGTTCCCGGTGCAGGGGACCGGTCCCGGTGCCGGTCCGGGGGGCTGGTCGGGATGCAGGGGACCAGTCGGGATGCAGGGGCCTGGTCCCGGTCCCGGTGCGGGATGCAGGGGCCGTTCCGGTGCGGGGGGGGCCGGTCGGGCTGCAGGGGACCAGTGTGAGAGGCGGGGGACCAGATGGGACGCAGGGGACCGGTCCTGGTCCCGGTGCAGGATGCAGGGGACCAGTCGGGATGCAGGGGACCGGTCCCGGTCCCTGTGGGGGTCCCGGGGCAGGGGACAGGTCGGGATGCAGGGGACCGGTCGGGATGCAGGGGGACCGGTCCTGGTCCCGGTGCAGGATGCAGGGGACCAGTCGGGATGCAGGGGACCAGTCGGGATGCAGGGGACCGGTCCCGGTGCGGGTCCCGGGACAGGGGACAGGACGGGATGCAGGGGACCTGTCGGGATGCAGGGCACCGGTCCTGGTCCCGGTGGGGGTCCCGGTGCAGGGGACAGATCGGGATGCAGGAGACAGGTCGGGATGCGGGGGTCGGTCCCCGCGGTGCTGCCCGTTGGTCCCAGCGCGGGGGGGTCCCCGTTCGGTGCGGGCTCTTTCCCCCCCCCCCCTCCCCCGGTTGCCGGCGGGTCCGGGGCCGGCGGCGGAAAGTGTGTCACTGGGGCACGAGGCTCTCCCCGGGAATCACATGGGGGAGGCGGCGGCGCCGCGTGCGCCCCAGTGCGCAGCCGCGGCCGGTGCCGGGAGGGCGGCGGGGCGGGCGCCGGGCGCACAACAGCGCGGACCGGGCGGCGATCGAGCTCGGCTCCGCTCAGCCCCAGCTCGTCACCCACCCCCCCCAACCCCCAAGCCGAGGATGGCTGCCCCCCCCGAGACCGGCAGCACAGGTCAGTCCCCCCCCCCCCCCCCCCCCCCACTCCATCCCCAACCGGACCCCCGTCCCCATCCCTCCAAGCCGAAAACTCCGCGCGCACCGGCACCGGGATGCTCGGAGGGGTCAGCGGGACAACGAGGAGGGGGGAAGGGGGTCTGCACACCTCCACCCCCCCCCACAGACACAGCCCCCCCCCCCCAAGCGGGGCAGGATGCGCACCGGGACCGCATCCCGCAGCGGGGCTCCTTCTGCCGGGACCGGGGAGGGAGGGATGCGCGGTGGCACCGGGGGGGTCTTGGACACTGATACCGGGAGAGAAGGGGTCTTGGACACCGGTACCGGGAGAGATGGGGTCTTGGACACCGGTACCGGCAGAGAAGGGGGTCTTGGACACCGGTACCGGGAGAGAAGGGGGTCTTGGACACCGGTACCGAGAGAAATGGGGTCTTGGGCACCGGTACCTGGAGAGAAGGGGGTCTTGGACACCGGTACCGAGAGAAATGGGGTCTTGGGCACCGGTACCTGGAGAGAAGGGGGTCTTGGACACCGGTACCGGGAGAGAAGGGGGTCTTGGGCACCGGTACCGGGAGAGATGGGTTCTTGGACACCGGTACCGGGAGAGAAGGGGGGGTCTTGGGCACCGGTACCTGGAGAGAAGGGGTCTTGGGCACCGGTACCTGGAGAGAAGGGGTCTTGGACACCGGTACCGGGGTGCAGGAAGGATGGAAACCTGGAGTCCTGGGAAACGGTGGGGTGCGAGGGGAACCGGAGCTGGGGCTCTTTGCTCCGGGGACCGGGGGGTCCTGCCCAGCGGGGTGAGGATGGGGAGGGAGGGAGGGATGCTCGGTGGCACCGGGGTCGTCTGGGCCACCGGGGATGTCCTGAACCCCGGCAGCGGGGACAGGAGGGCTGGAACCCGGGATGCGGGGATCCTAGAGAACGGTGAGAAGGGAACGAGCTGGGGCGGGGGGCACCGGGGCATCCCGGGCAGAGGCACCGGGGGGGCCCCGTGGGCGGCGGGGATGCTCCCCGGGAAAGGGCCGGGGGTGGGGTGGGGTGGGGGGGGCTGTTTAAACCGGGGGCGGTGCCGGGTGTCCCCCCCCCCCCCCCCTCCTCCTCCCGGCACGTGTCCCCCTCCCCGTCGCTGCCACGTGCGGAGTTTGTTTTCCCCGCAGCCCCGCCCCCCCCCGCCCATTGGTTGCCTCGTGACGTCATCGCCGCTCCCCCCTCTCCCCTCGTGACGTCACGCGGTGAAAAAGCAGGGACGCCCTTTATAATGGGAATTTGGGACACACACACACACACACAAGGGGGATGGGGATGGGGGGTCCAAAAGGAGGATGCGGAGCTTCTCCCTGAGCCAATGGGGGCGCAGGAGGCGGCGCTTGGGGGGGGACACGTGCGGCTCGAGCACGTGGGGAGGCGGCGTGAGGCTGTTTGGGGGGGGGGGGGGGATGCGGGGAGCCCGTTTGGGGGGGTCCCCAGGGCATCCCGGGGATGCGGCGTTGGGAATAGCCCCCCCCACCCCGCATCGTGATGCAGCCTCGACCCCCTCCACCCAACCCCTTAGGGGGGTCCCCGCAATATTTTGATGCCCCTGGGGTCCCCAGGAGCTGTTTTGTTTTTTTTTCGGGGGGGGATGGACTCACTGTCCCCAATTCGGTGCCACATGGCCCCCGGTGATCCCCGGTGTGTCCCCAATGTCACCTCCCACGTGTGCCACCCCCTGGGTGGGGGGGGGCGGCTGTGACCTCTGTTGGGGGCGCAGCAATGGGGTCCCCACCTTCTTGGGGTTGAATATGTGCCCCCCCATGCTAATCTGCACCTTTTTAGGGCTGGGAATGTGCCCCCCCAACACCGGTTCCCACTTTTTCAGGCTGTGAGCCCCCCAGTCCCATCCCTTCCCCCCCAAACAGCAGCTCCTGGGGACCCCAAGGACAGCAAAATATTGGGGGGATCCCTCCCCCCAAACCTCCCAGGCTCTCCGGGTCGTGTCCTGGTGCTGCTGAGCATGCGGGGGGGGGGCTGTGGCCTCTGCCGTGGGCACAGCGATGCGGGGGGACTGTATGTGCCCCCCAGCACCGGTCCCCACCTTTGGGGGGCTGGGAATGTGCCCCCCAGTGCTGGTCCCCCCCCTTTTTGGGGGTTCCCTGTACTGAGCCCCCCCCCAGGCGCTGCATCCCACGATGCAGCTGCATCCCTGCAGCCGAGGGGGCTGCATCGTCCCCCCCCCGAGCGTGAGCGCCGTGACCTCCAGCGGGTTCCCAACCCGCATTCCTCCCGCGGGCGCTTCCGGGGTGCCGTGGCCGTGTCCCCATCCGGCACGCACCCAGCTGTCCCACGTCCCACGTGGGGGTTGGCACCCGTGGCAGCCGGCGGGCGCGGTGGTGCGTGACTCAGGGCAGGCGGCACACGTGCGGCTGCGCTGCAGCGGGGACGCCCGTGGGGCCAAGAAGCATCCATGGGGCCAAGAAGCATCCATGGGGCCAAGAAGATGCACCCAGGGGGCCAAGAAGAAGCACCCAGGGGGCCAAGAAGAAGCACCCAGGGGGCCAAGAAGATGCATCCATGGGGCCAAGATGCACCCATGGGGCCAAGAAGATGCACCCATGGGGCCAAGAAGATGCACCCACGGGGCCAAGAAGATGCATCCATGGGGCCAAGATGCATCCAAGAGGCCAAGATGCACCCAGGGGGCTCCCTAAGGGATCCTCTGCCCGCGATCCCTTTGCTGGGATCCCCGAGCTCTGAGCCGGGGGAGCCGACGCTGCCGACGCAGCTCGGTGCACGCGTGACCCCGCTTCTCTGTCCGCAGGCGGCGTGATCAGCTACGTGGGCTCCAGCGGAGCTTCACCCAACCGCACCAGCCCGGTGTCGCTCTGCAGCGACAGCTCCAACGGCAGCTCCCAGTCCGGCTCCCAGTCCTTTCCCACCTACTTTCCCCCGTCGCCCACCGGCTCCCTCCAGGACTCCCGCGCTTACGGAGGGGGCTTGCTGCCTCCTCGTGAGGATGGCTCCCCTTCTTCATCCTCCTCTTCATCCTCCTCCTCATCCTACGCCTCCTCCGTGACCTTCCCCGGGGTGCAGCAGGTCCCCGCGGACGAGCGACGCCGCAGCTCGCCCAGCAAAGCCGGCAGCACCGTCACCAGTGAGTCGGGGGGCAGCGGGTGGTGTCCCCCCGCTTGCGGAGGGCACCCCGGGACCCCTCTCACCCCCCATCCCTCCGCAGAGCTGAACGGGATGGTGCTGCTCTGCAAAGTCTGCGGGGACGTCGCCTCCGGTTTCCACTACGGCGTCCACGCCTGCGAGGGATGCAAGGTACCAGGAATGGGGTCTGGGGGGATGGGGGGGGGGCACGGAGCCCTTGCCGTGATGGGGGGAGCCCTGAGTGACCCCCCTCCCCGTCTGCCCCCCAGGGTTTCTTCCGCCGCAGCATCCAGCAGAACATCCAGTACAAGAAGTGCCTCAAGAACGAGAACTGCTCCATCGTCCGCATCAACCGCAACCGCTGCCAGCAGTGCCGCTTCAAGAAGTGCCTGCTGGTCGGCATGTCCCGTGATGGTGAGCTCGGCTCCATCCCCCCCCCGCCCCAGGGCCCCCCAGGACCCGGCACCCCGTGTTCAGGGCTGTACATCCCTCGGCAGGGGGATCCCCGGTGGTCAGAGCTGCAGGGCCCCTCCAGGGATGGGTCCTCCCCATGCCCAGGGGTCTACGTCCTCTCCAGGGATGAATCCCCCATGCCCAGGGATGGATCCCTCGTGCCCAGGGATGATGGATCCCCCATGCCTAGGGCTCTAGGTCCTCTCCAGGGATGGATCCCCCATGCTTAGGGCTCTAGGTCCTCTCCAGGGATGGATCCCCCATGCTTAGGGCTCTAGGTCCTCTCCAGGGCTGGATCCCCCATGCCCAGGGATGATGGATCCCCCATGGCCAGGGCTCTAGGTCCTCTCCAGAGATGGATCCTCCATGCCCAGGGCTGGATCCCCCATGCCCAAGGCTCTAGGTCCTCTCCAGGGATGGATCCCCATGTGCAGGGATGGATCCCCATGCCCAGGGATGATGGATCCCCCATGCTCAGGGCTCTAGGTCCTCTCCAGAGATGGATCCTCCATGCCCAGGGCTGGATCCCCCATGCCCAAGGCTCTAGGTCCTCTCCAGGGATGGATCCCCATGTGCAGGGATGGATCCCCCATGCCCAGGGATGATGGATCCCCATGCCTAGGGTTCTACATCCTCTCCAGGGATCGATCCCCATGCCCAGGGCTGGATCCCCATGCCCAAGGCTCTTACATCCCCCCCACCCCGGGGTGCAGGGATGCAGCCCCACTCCCGGCAGCCCCCGTCCCCCCCCTTTTGGCAGGGCTGTGGGGGGCATCGGGGTGCCACGGCCGCCCACTAACGCCGGTGTTCCCCGCAGCGGTGCGCTTCGGGCGCATCCCCAAGCGGGAGAAGCAGCGGATGCTGGCGGAGATGCAGAGCGCCATGAGCGGCATGGGCAGCGCCACGAGCGCCATGGGCAGCGCCCTGCCGGGGATGCCGGGCCCCGGCGAGGCTCCAGCGCCAGGCGGGGGCCGCGCGCCACCCCTGGGGCCTCTGCCGCTCGCTCCCCCCGCCTGCTTCTCCCAGTTCCCCCAGCAGCTCACCCCTCCGCGCTCGCCCAGCCCCGGCGGGGCCACCGAGGACGTCATCGCCCAAGTGGCCAAGGCGCACAAGGAGATCTTCGTCTACGCTCACGACAAGCTGGGACCCCCCCCGGCCTGCGACAACGGCCTCTTGCGCTGGGACGCGCACCCCACATGGGCCCCCGGCCCCCCCGAACCCCGGCTCTGCCCCCCTGCCTACCCCGAGCCCCCGACGCGCGGCTGCCCCTGGCCCCGTGGCACCAAGGACGTCCTGCCGGTGAGCACCCGGGGGCTCCCGCTCCCCCCACCCCCGGATATTTTTATCCGCTAATCGCGCTAATCGCCTTGTCGGTGCGGCGGCGGCGGCGAGGCGAGGGGAGCCCCGCGGTGCCAGGCTGAGCCGTGCCCTCGCCCGCAGGCTTGCCCCATGAACAGCCACCCGCCCGGCCGCAGCGGGCGCTCCGTGCAGGAGATCTGGGAGGATTTCTCCCTCAGCTTCACCCCCGCCGTCCGGGAGGTGGTCGAGTTCGCCAAGCACATTCCCGGCTTCCAAGCCCTCTCCCAGCACGACCAAGTCACCCTGCTCAAAGCCGGCACCTTCGAGGTACGTCCGCGGGGAAGCGACGGGGGGCAAAGGAGGCCACGGCGCCCCACGGCTCAGCACGAAGCCCCACGGCAGCGCGTGGTGCCCCACGGACTGGCACAGAGCCCCGTGGCACGGAGCGTGGCGTGGCACGGTGGCCCACAGCGCTGCGTGGTAGCCCACAGCGCTGAAGCGTGCCTGCTGGCACGGCACGGCACGGCACACTGTGGCACTGCATGGCAGCCCAAGGCATTGCAGGATGCACCCTGGCACGGTAGCCCACGGCGTTGCACGGTAGCCCAATGCCCCATGGCACTGGGTGATGCTCCATCATGGCACAGTGCCCCATGATGTTGCACGGTAGCCCCTGGCATTGCAGGTTGCCCCCTGGCACGCTGCTTCATGGCATGGCACGGTAGCCCATGGCATTATATGGTAGCCCACGGTGTTGAAGCCCAACGCCCCATGGCACTGCAGGATGCTCCATCATGGCATGGTAGCCCCTGGTGTTGCACGGTAGCCCCTGGCATTGCAGGACACCCCCTGGCACGCTGCTTCACAGTATGGCGTGGTGCCCCATGGCATTATATGGTAGCCCACAGTGTTGAAGCATGACCCCTGGCGTTGCACGGTAGCCCATGGCATTGCACGGTAGCCCAACACCCCATGGCACTGCAGGATGCTCCGTCATGGCACAATGCCCCATGATGTTGCATAGTAGCCCCTGACATTGCAGGTTGCCCCCTGGCACAGCACGGTAGCCCATGGCATTACGTGGTAGCCCATGGTGTTGAAGCCCAACACCCCATGGCACTGCAGGATGCTCCGTCATGGCACAGTAGCCCCTGGCGTTGCACGGTAGCCCAACGCCCCATGGCACTGCAGGATGCTCTGTCATGGCACGGTAGCCCCTGGCGTTGCACGGTAGCCCCTGGCGTTGCACGGTAGCCCCTGGCATTGCACGGCAGCCCATGGCATTGCAGGATTCTCCTGGCCCGGTGCCCCCATGGCACTGATGCCGCTTGTGCCGCAGGTGCTGATGGTTCGCTTCGCCTCGCTGTTCGACGTGAAGGAGCAGACGGTGACGTTCATGAGCCGAACCAAGTACAGCCTGGAGGAGCTGTGGGGAATGGGCATGGGCGACCTGCTCAGCTCCATGTTCGAGTTCAGCGAGAAGCTCAGCGCCCTCGACCTCAGCGATGAGGAGCTGGGGCTCTTCACCGCCGTCGTCCTGGTCTCGGCAGGTGGGAAGCGGGGTGATGCTGGGGGATCCGGGGGGGGTGTCCCCCCCAAAACCCGGGTGTGGCTGACGCCCCGTCCCCGCAGACCGCTCGGGGATGGAGGACACAGCGTCGGTGGAGCAGCTGCAGGAGACGCTGATCCGTGCCCTGCGCGCCCTCGTGCTGAAGACGCACCCGGCGGAGACGTCGCGGTTCACCAAGCTGCTCCTCAAGCTGCCGGACCTGCGCACCCTCAACAACCTCCACTCCGAGAAGCTGCTCTCCTTCCGCATCGACACCCAGTAGGGGCCCTGATGGACCCCACAGGGACCCCCCCCGGCGCACCCGCCCCCCATGTACATAGCACTGCGGGATGGGGGGCACGCACCAGCCCCCCCACCAGGGGCAGCACGAACCCCCACGGCACCCACCGGACTCCCAAGGAGGGGCTGCACCCCCCTAGGTGTGTGCTGGGACACCCCCAAGGTGGGCATCGGGATGCCAGGACACCTCCCCAGTTAGGCACTGGGATGCCAGGACACCCCCCCAGTTGGGTGCCAGGATGCCAGGACACCCTCAGTTTAGCACCGGGATACCAGGACAGCCCCCCAGTTTAGCACTGGGATACCAGGACACCCTCTGGTTGGGCACTGGGATACCAGGACCCCCTCCAAGTTGGGCGCCAGGATCCCAGGATACCCCCAGGTTGAGTGCTGGGATGCCAGGACATGCCCCAGATGGGCACTGGGATGCCAGGGAAACCCCCCAGTTTGGTGCCAGGAGGCCAGGACACCCCCCAATTCAGCACCAAGATACCAGGTACCCTAAGTTGGGTGCTGGGATACCAGAAGACGCCCCCAGTTAGGTGCTGGGATTCCAAAAGAACCTCTGGTTGGCCACTAGGCTAGTACCAGCACATCCCCAGCTGGATGACAGGGTACCAGGACACCTCCAGTTGGGCACTGGGATGCCAGGACATGTCTAGTTGGGTGCCAGGATGCCCCCAGTTGGGCACTGGGATGCCACGACACCCCCAGTTGGGCACTGGGATCCCAGGCCACCCTTAGCTGGGTACCAGGACACCCCCAGTTTGGCACTGGGATACCAGGACATGCCCAGTTGGGTACCAGGATGCTCCCAGTTGGGCACTGGGACGCCAGGACACCCCCAGTTGGGCACTGGGATACCAGGACATGCCCAGTTGGGTACCAGGATGCTCCCAGTGGGGCACTGGGATCCCAGGCCACCCCCAGTTTGGCACTGGGATACCAGGACATGCCCAGTTGGGTGCCAGGATGCTCCCAGTTGGGCACTGGGATCCCAGGCCACTCCTAGCTGGGTACCAGGACACCCCCAGTTTGGCACTGGGATGCCAGGACTCCCCTAGCCGGGTGCCCGCCCCACGGCTCCGCTGGCAGCGCCGGGGGGTGCCCCCGTTCCGTCTCCGGCCGCACCGTGCGGGTGGGTTTGGTTGGTTGGATTCTTTTTTTTTTTCTTTTTTTTCTGTTGTTGTT
This sequence comes from Phaenicophaeus curvirostris, assembly GCF_032191515.1. Classification (NCBI taxonomy): domain Eukaryota; kingdom Metazoa; phylum Chordata; class Aves; order Cuculiformes; family Cuculidae; genus Phaenicophaeus; species Phaenicophaeus curvirostris. The sequence goes on from NW_027207109.1 coordinate 17,609, forward strand.
ATTTTGGTTTTTGGTTTTTTTTTTTTGTTGTTTTTCCTTTTGTTTTCATCATATATTTATTACATAAATATATAGTAAAATAGACCAGCAACAATTACCATAAAAATATCTTTCTTTAAAATCCTGACCAAAACACAAAAGGGTTTCGAATCGCACGTCACAGACTGTGATTGTCACGGAGCTCGGCGACCCCCCAAGTCCCGCGCGCCCTACATTCAGCCCCGCCGGCCGCGGCCCCCGCGGCACCATGCATAGTCGGGGCACCCCACGGCGGGCGTGCCGAGCCGTGCCAGGGCGTGCCAAGCCGTGCCGAGCCACGCTCGACGCGGCTCCGGGAGCCATGAGGTATGTGCTTGGGGTGGGGGGGGGACACACACGCGGGGACGGGGGACGCGGGGGGTGCCAGGAAAGGAGGTGAGGGGGGCTAGGGGTGGGGGGGCACCCATCCTGCCCCCCGCAAGGTGATGCCGGTGCTGGACGTGCGACGGCGACGTGAGACGGAGACGAAAGGGGGTGGCCCGGAGGGTGCGGGGGGAGCTGGGGGGGGGGTCACGGTGGAGATGCGTGGCGGGAGCGCGGTGGCACCGGTATCGCGGCACGGCCGGTGCGGGGGGGATGGCACGGACCGGGCACGGCAGCGGCACGGCAGCACCGTGGCTTGGGAACTGCATGGGCGCTGCGCCAGCACGCGTGGCCACTGCACTGGAACGCAGGGCTAGTGCACGAGGGGAATGGCTAGTGCACCAGGGTGCATGGCTAGTGCACCGGGATGCACGGCTAGTGCACCAGGGTTCGTGGCTACTGCACCAGGATGCATGGCCAGTGCACCGGGATGCGTGGCTACTGCATCAGGACGCACAGCCACTGCACCAGAGTTTATGGCTACTGCACCGGGATGCACGGCTAGTGCACCAGGGTGCATGGCCACTGCACTGGGATGCATGGCTACTGCACTGGGACGCACGGCCACTGCACCGGGATGCGTGGCTACTGCACCAGCATTGGTGGCTACTGCACCAGAATGCACAGCCACTGCACCAGGGTTCATGGCTACTGCACCAGGATACATGGCTAGTGCACCAGGGTGGATGGCCACTGCACCAGCGTTGGTGGCTACTGCACCAGGGTGCACGGCTACTGCACCGGGATGCACGGCCACTGCACCAGCATTGGTGGCTACTGCACCAGAATGCACGGCCACTGCACCAGGATGCATGGCTACTGCACCAGAGTGCATGGCCACTGCACTGGGATGCGTGGCTACTGCACCAGGGTGCATGGCCACTGCATTGGGATGCACAACTACTGCACCGGGATGCACGGCTAGTGCACCAGGGTGCATGGCCACTGCATTGGGATGCACAACTACTGCACTGGGATGCACGGCCACTGCACTGGGATGCACAGCTACTGCGCAAGGGTCTGTGGCTACTGCACCGGGATGCACGGCTAGTGCACCAGGGTGCGTGGCCACTGCGCTTGGATGGATGGCCACTGTGCTGGGATGCACAGCTACTGCACTGGGATGGATGGCCACTGCACCAGGGTGTGTGGCCACTGCACTGGGATGCACGGCCACTGCTCCAGGGCTCATGGCCAGTGCACCAGGGTTCGTGGCTACTGCTCCAAGGTTGGTGGCCACTGTGCCAGGGTTGGTAGCCACTGTGCCAGGGCTGGTGGCCGGCCCCCCCGCGGGCAGCCCCAAGGCACGTGTTAAGGCCGGCGCTGGACGCTGAGCGTGACCGCGGGCAGTGGGGCTGGTGCTGCTGGGGGGGGGGGTGGGTTGAACCCCCAACCCCTGTGCCCCCCCCCAGCGCAGGCGTTAGTGTTTGTGGGCACCGGCTCCTGCCCGCGCCGGGACCCCCCCAGGGGGAGAGCTTAAGACATTTTGCACCATATACAAAGCTGGCCCTGCTGGGTTGCGGGGGGGCAGGGGCACTGTGACCCCCCCCCCAGCCGCCACAGCCCCGCTGCACCCCCAAACCCAGCCGCGGGGGGGTCCCTGGGACCCCCAAACACCACCCCCAGAGTGAGGGGGGGTCAGGGTGTTGTGGTTGGGGTGGGGGGGACCCAGCTTGGCCCCCCTTCCCCATGGCTGGTGGGGGGGATTTTAGGGGGGTGGAGGGGGGGGGAAGTGTCTCGTGTTGGGATTTCTGCTTTTAAACGACCCGTAAAAAGATTTTTTTTTGTTTTAATTACAAAAATTATATATTTTATATATATTTATATATATATATATATTAGCTTAGGTGGGCCCGGCGGGCTGTCTGCCTCGCCGGCCGCCCCCCCCGGCCCGCGCCCCCCCCTCAGCCTCCGCCTGAGGTAAGAAAAAAATTCACAAACCGAAATCTTTTTTTTGTTTTTTGGCGGGGGGGGAGGAGGGGGGGGGGGAGGGGGAAGGTGATAAAACCATTCCCGGGTCCCCCTGCCACAGCCTTGCCCCCCCCCCACCCCTCCTCAAACTGGGACCCCCCCCCCCCCCTTTTCAAGCCTCCCCCCTCTCCCTCCTCCTGCATCCAGCCCCCCCGGGAGCAGGGGGTGGTTAGGGGGGTGCAGCCCCCCCAAAGTGCTGCTGCCGGGGGGGGCCGGGGCAGTAGTGCAGTGGGGGGCGTGCGGGGTTCTAGGGGAAAAGGCGGGGGGGGCACCCATTGCCCCCCCCCACACACTTTGTTGGTGCCTCCGAGGCCATTGCAACTCCTGACAGACACGACATAAACCCACGAGGACGGGGTTGGGAAACAACAAAAAAAAAAAAGGACAACGGAAAAAAATTGGGGGGGGGTTTAGAAAGGAGGGGGGGGCAGCCGCAGCGGGTCCTCATGCCCCCCCCCCTTCCCCGCAGCGTCCGCAGCGCCCACCGTCCGCCGGCGCTTGGCACAAAATCGTCTCCTCTCAGCCCAAAAAATCAAAGAGAAAACCAAAGCCCCGAATCTGGCCCCGAATTTGGGGGAAAAAGGAAAGCTGGGGGGGGGGGGGCATGATTTGCAAGGGGGGGATTGCAGGGAGGTTGGGGGGGGGGAACAGGACGCGCCCCCAGAGGCCAATGGACTCGGGGATGGGGGCTCCAGCCCTGCACCCCCCTCTGAGGGCTGGGGGCCCCCTCGCTGCCGCCGTGCCCCCCCCACTTCGCCCTGCTCTGAGGGGGGGTCCCAGCCCCCCGCGGCCAAAAGTGCGAGCGGCCGCGGCCCCCCCGGTGGGGGAAGCGTCTCCCTGTGCAGCCCCGAGCCCCCTCCTCTCCTCTGCTCTTCCTCCTCCTCCTCCTCTTCCTCCTCCTCTCTCCTTCCAAAGTGCAGTTAGTTTAATATTTTAGCCTCTCAGGGAGGGAAAATAAATGCTTAAAAAATAAGAATCTAAGAAGAGAAGGACAATAAAGGAAACTCTCGACCGTCGGGGCCCTTCCCTGTGCAAACAAACAAAATTCATCAAGTCCTGGGGGGCGCGGGGTCGGGGGGAAAGCGGCTGCGGGGGGGGGCACAGCGGGACCCCCCCCTCCCCACAAAAATCCCCAGGGCGCAACGTCCCCCTCGCCCTCCCAAGGAGAAGAAAACTGGAGGAGGGGGCAAAGAGGGGCTCGGAAGGGGTGGTGTGTGGGCAGCTCTACACCTCCTGGTCCTCGAAGACCTCGAGGAAGAGGGGGGGGAAGAGCTCGGTGGGACACTCCACCTTCATGTGCAGGAAGCGGCTGGCGTGGCAGGCGCCGATCATCCGCAGATCTGTCACCTTCATCAGCAGCTTGGGCCAGAAGTGGGGAATGTTGTGTTTGCGGTAGTTGATGTAGTGCTCGAAGGCCAGCAGGTACGTCTCCTGGCACTTCTCGATCTTCTCCACGCAGATCAGCCCCGTCCGGTCTGCACACAGAGAGAAATCGTTGAGGTTGGACAAGACCTTGGAGGTTGGACAAGACCCTGGAGGTTGGACAAGACCCTTGAGGCTGGACAAGACCCTTGAGGTTGGACAAGACCTTTGAGGTTGGACAAGACCCTTGAGGTTGGACAAGACCCTTGAGGTTGGACGTTACCTTGGCTACCATTAACAATGCTTTTAATAAATTCCATCAGCTCTTCGCTGAGTGCTCTTCATAGGTCTGATCATGTCTTACAGACAGCAGAGCAAAATTACACCTTGAAAAGACGCCAGCAGCCTGGTCCAGTGGGAAGCGTCCCTGCCCATGGCAGGGCGGTTGGAGCTAGATGGTCATTAAGGTCCCTTCCAACCCAAACAGCTCTATGATTCTATGAGCCTATGATCTTGTAGCTCATCCAGGCCAACCATCAACCCAACTCCACCGTGCCCGCTAAATCATAGAATCATAGAATAACCAGGTTGGAAAAGACCCACCGGGTCATTGAGTCCAACCATTCCCATCAAACACTAACCCATGTCCCTCAGCACCTCGTCCACCCGTCCCTTAAACCCCTCCAGGGAAGGTGACTCAACTCCCTCCCTGGGCAGCCTCTGCCAGGGACCAATGACCCTTTCTGTGAAAAATTGTTTCCTAATGTCCAGCCTGAACCTCCCCTGGTGGAGCTTGAGGCCATTCCCTCTCGTCCTTGATGCACCCTCAAGATTCTGGGGGTTCTGGGCATCAGGGTGACCACTCGATGCACCCCCAAGATGCTGGAGGTTCTGGGCATCAGGGTACCCACTCGATGCACCCCCAAGATGCTGGGAGCTCTGAACATCATGGTACCCACTCAACGCATCCCCAAGATTCTGGAGGTTCTGGGCATCAGGGTGACGACTCAACACCCCCCCAAGATTCTGGGGGTTCTGGGCATCAGGGTACCCACTCAACACATCCCCAAGATTCTGGGGGTTCTGGGCATCGGGGTGACCACTTGATGCACCCTCAAGATGCCAGGAGGTCTGAGCATCGGGGTGCCCACTTCATCTCACCCGCCCTTCCAGCTCCTTCGCCGTGCTGCCCACCTCCCCCTCCCCGCAGCAGCCCCGGGGGCAGCCGCCGCCGCCGCTACCTGAGGACATGAGCAGCACAGCCTGGAGCAGGGCCACCTCGGTGTCGTCCAGGTTGAAGGCAGAGAGGGATTTGCCCAGGTCAAAGATGGCATCGGAAACGACGCCGAGGCCGCCGTTCTTGAGCTGCTCCCGCTTGACGGCCATCTCCCCGCTGAGCGTCAGCGTCTCGCTCTCGGGGTCGTAGCGCACGGCCGCCCGCAGCGACATGATCTCCATGCAGCAGCCCTTCAGCAGGATGATCTGGTCTTCGCAAGGCAGCTGGGGCAGGGGGAGAGACGGCATCAGCAAGGTTTTGGGGTGTGGGGGGGTTGATTGCTGCAGCCCCAGCCCCGTTGCTCCCCCCTGGACCCCCTTTTACCTCCGAAAACATGGGTAGTTTTTTGGCAAAGTCGACCACGCGGGTGATGGCCGGGGTGATGATTTTTGTAAACTCGCTGAACGCCTCCAGGTCGACTTTGTCCCCGTCGGGCATGGAGGCCATGGGCGACTGGCCGATGTCCTCGGGCTGCGGGGACAGACAGCGGGGTTTGCGGTGTCACCGCGCCGTCCCTCTCCTCTCCCCACGACCCCCAGCGCAGCAGTGGGGAAACCGAGGCAGAGCCCGGTGCGGGGCAGCAGCCAGGAGAGGGAGCTGTGTGCCACCGCAGGGACAGGGACACGGCCACCCCGACAGCTGTCCCCTTCGGTCACCGCTCACCCCATAACCCTTTCGGGGGTGACGGGCTCAAGGACACCAGAGGACATGCCAAAGCTCCGGCTCCCATCGCTCCCCCTGGCGCGAGGGCACTGGGAACGCTGCTCGCCACGCGTGCACCGAGCGTGCAAGGGCTCAGCGGCCAAAGTGGGGGTCCCGGTGGGGCGGGGGGGGGGACAGTGAAGGGGCACCCCCTTCTCCGTGTCCTCACCAGGAATTTCCGCTTCTGCTTCCAGTGGCTGCCCTGGGCGTTGGTGCTGCGATGGGCCTCGGTCACCACGTGGATCAGCTCCCACTCCTCGGCGCTGGGGTTGGGGCGTTGCTGCAGCGATTTGATCATCTCCTCCTTCCGCCGCCGTTCCCGGTTCTCCTCGATCAGCTTCCGCTTGGCTACCCGCTTCGAATCATCCAGCACCACTGCCGGGAGCCCCTCGTCAGCTGGCACCCCCCCGCCACCCCCCGTGCTGTGCCAGGCACCCCCACCCGCTCCCACGGCACTGCACCCCACAGCCAGCACCCCACGGCATCGCACCCCACAGCATCGCATCCCAGGGCACTGCACCCCACATCCAGCACCCCACGGCATCGCATCCCAGGGCACTGCACCCCACATCCAGCACCCCACAGCATCGCATCCCAGGGCACTGCACCCCACATCCAGCACCCCACGGCATCGCATCCCATGGCGCTGCTCCCCAAATCCAGCACCCCATATCCAGCATCCCAAGGCGCTGCACCCCAAATCCAGCACCCCATGGTGCTGCACCCCGTAGCACTGCACCCCAAATCCAGCACCCCATATCCAGTATCCCAAGGCGCTGCACCCCAAATCCAGCACCCCATGGTGCTGCACCCCGTGGCACTGCACCCCAAATCCAGCACCCCATATCCAGCATCCCAAGGCGCTGCACCCCAAATCCAGCATCTCATATCCAGCACCCCACAGCATCACATCCCATGGCGCTGTACCCCACATCCCAGCACCCCACGGCATCGCATCCCATGGCGCTGCACCCCAAATCCAGCACCCCATGGTGCTGCACCCCGTGGCACTGCACCTCACATCTAGCACCCCATATCCAGCATCCCAAGGCGCTGCACCCCAAATCCAGCACCCCATATCCAGCACCCCATGGCGCTGCACCCCGTGGCACTGCACCCCACATCCAGCACCCCATGGCGCTGCACCCCGTGGCACTGCACCCCACATCCAGCACCCCACAGCATCGCATCCCATGGCACTGCACCCCACATCTAGCACCCCATATCCAGCATCCCAAAGCGCTGCACCCCAAATCCAGCACCCCACATCCAGCATCCCACAGCATCGCATCCCAAGGCGCTGCACCCCACATCCAGCACCCCACATCCAGCACCCCACGTCCAATCCTGATGCACCAGGCACCCTCACTGACCCCACAGCACCACCAGCTGTGCCAGGACCCCACACCACCCCCCCCGCAGCTGTGGGTGCCCCCCGTGTCCCCCACGCTCGTGATCCACGGCCAAGCCCGCAGAGATGCACTTCTTGAAGCGGCAGAGCTGGCACTGGTCAGGGGTGATCTTGCTGAGAGTGCCCAGCAGGGACACGGGGCACCCAAGGGACTTTGGGGGGCTCAACAGGGACAATAGGTCACCCAGGGGTGCCTGGCAGGGACATAGGGTGCCCAGGGGACTCTAGGGTGCCCAGTAGGGACATGGGGCACCCACAGTGCCTGGCAGGGACACAGAGTGCCCAGGGGACTCTGGAGTGCCCAACAGGGACAGAGGGCACCCAGGGGTGCCCAGCAGGGACAGAGGGCACCCAGGGGATCCAGGGGTACTCAGCAGGGACATGAGGTGCCCAGGGAACTGTGGGGTGCCCAGCAGGGATATAGGATGCCCAGCACAGACATAGGGCACCCAGGGGACCCAGGAGTGCCCAGCAGGGACACGGGGCACCCAGGGGACTCTAGGGTGCCCAACAGGGACATAGGGCACCCAGGGGTGCCCAGCAGGGACACAGGGTGCCCAGGGGCCTCTGGGGTGCCCAAGAGAGACATAGGGCAACAAGGGGGACCCAGGCCTTGCACCCCACAGCCAGCAGCCCGACCCAGTCCTGACGCCGCACAAGCAACCCGAGTGACCCCGCGGCACCGCCAGTCGTGCCGGGACCCCACGCCGTCCCCACGGCAGCAGGAGATGCCCCCCCCGTGCCCCCCGCACTCACGGTCCATGGCCATGCCCACGGAGATGCACTTCTTGAAGCGGCAGAGCTGGCACTGGTTGCGGGTGATCTTGTCGATGACGCAGCAGCCATCGTACTTGCAGGAGTAGGTGGGGTGCAGGTTCTTCTGGATGGTCCGACGGAAAAAGCCCTGGGAAGAGCGGAATGGGGGGGGTCACGGTGAGCCCCTGGTGAACCCCCCCTGCCCACCTACCTTCCCCGCCCCCCAGTCCTCTCACCTTGCAGCCCTCGCAGGTGATGCAGCGGTAGTGGTAGCCGGTGGCTTTGTCCCCGCACACCACGCACTGTTCATCTTTGTCCAGGTAACTAGGGATGTACCCTGCGGGGGGGCCACAAATCAGGGACTGCGGTGCGCCCCCCACCACATCAGAGCACCCACGACCTCTGTGCGTGCCCCCCCAAGCCTCAGTTTCCCCCCCGGGGCAGCATCTTCCCCCAGCCCTGCTGCTGTCCCCCTGCTCCGGCACGGGATGGGTTAAAGGCTTGGGGCTGGGGGGGCTGCCTGAGCCCCCCCTGTAGCAATAAAGCTCCTATTATCCAGCTTCAGAGGGGGGGGCATCCCCATCCCCTCTGGCACACAATGTCCCACTGTCCCCGCTCTTATCTGGGGTCCACAGCCTGGTGACCAACCCCCTCATCACTGATCTCACAGGGAAACTGAGGCACAGGGCGCACTCACCACGCATGGGGCGTCCCCAGCACCCCAGGATCCTCGTGCCCCCCCCCTCCCAGGACGGAGCAAACCCAGGCGTGGGGGCCCTGAGAGCCCACCCCCTGCGGGTGCCGGACACGGGGGGCCCCCCAGGTTGTCCAGGAAGAGGTGCGGGAGGGATGGGTCCCTCCTCTTGCTCGTCAGCACCGGCCGCTCCCCACTGGGGAATGGGGCAGGGCTGGGGGGCAGCGCCCGCCGGGCCCCCCTTATCTCCCACCCCAGGGTGCTGCCGTCCTGATAGCAGCCCGACCCACGGCCGTGGGGCACAGAGGGGGACGGGGACCCGGGGAGGCGGGGGACGTGGGGGCCTGGTGTCCCAGAGGGGACGTGGCGTGTTGGGGACGCTGCAGGGATGCGGGGGGAGCTGGAGAAGGGGGTGTCCAGGGGACATTGGGGGGCCCTGCAGGGACAAGGGGTGTTTGGCAGGGACATGTGGGGCATCCAGGACACCCTGGGGAGCCCAGCAAAGGACATGGGGTGTCCAGGGGGCATCAGGGTGCCCTGAAGGGATTTGGGGTGTCCAGGGGGCATTAGGGTGCCCTGCAGGGATATGGGGTGTCCAGGGGACATTAGGGTGCCCTGCAGGGATTTGGGGTGTCCAGAGGACATTAGGGTGTACCGCAGGGATATGGGGTGTCCAGGGGACTTCAGGGTGCCCAGCAAGAGATATGGGGGGTCCAGCACACCCTGGGGTGCTCAGCAAGGTACACAGTGTGGCCAGGGGACTGTGGCGTGTCCAGGAGACTCTGGGGTGGTTGGCAAGGGACAGAGGGTGTCCAGAGGATCTTGGGGTGTCCGGCAAGGACACGGGGCACCGAGGGGACCCAGGGGTGCTCGGCAGTGCCGAGGGGTGTCGGGGTGAGCCCTACCTGACATGCTGCTCTTCACCAAACATTGGCTTCCCTTTCTTTTGCGCTTGCCATCCAGCCACCTGCAGGAGGGGGGCAGGCTGGGACGGTGCCCCACAGCCCCCCCAGAGCCCCCCAATAGCCCCCCACAGCCCCCCACAGCCCCCCCATAGCCCCTCACAGCCCCCCCATAGCCGCCCACAGCCGTGGGGCAGGGGGAACCCCTCACCCGGGGGTCCCAGCAGCCGTGATGCTGCGCATGGGGCATGGGACTGGGGTGCCAGGGTGAGGAGGGGACCCCAATGCAGGGCACGGAATCACCTTGGGGGGCTGAGCTGGGGCTGGGGGGAAAGGGGGGAAGGGAAAAAGGGGGACAGGGAATGGGGGTAGGAAGGGAAGGGGAGTGAAAGGGATGGGGGAGAAGGAAAAGGGGGGAAGGAAAAGGGGGGAAGGAAAAGGGGGGGAAGGAAAAGGGGGGGAAGGAAAAGGGGGGGAAGGAAAAGGGGGGGAAGGAAAAGGGGGGGAAGGAAGGGAAAAAGGGGAGCAGAAGGGAAAAAGGGGAGCAGAAGGAAAAGCGGGGTGGAAGAGAAGGGGAGAAAGGAAAGGGGGGAGGGAGGTGGGGGGGAAAGGAGAAAGGAAAGAGGGAGAGAAAGGGGGAGCAGAAGGGAAAATGGGGAGCAGGAAGAGGGAAAAGGGGGGGTGGAAAGGAAAGAGGGGGTGGAAGGGAAAAGGGGGAGCGGGGGGAGGGAATGGGGGGGGAAGGAGGGTGGGGGAGGGGCGGGGAGGGTGGGGGAGGGGGTGGGGGAGGGGCTCATTTACAGTCAAAGACAAAATGTCCTTTTGGCTGAGCAGGGAAGTGACATCAGCGGGGCTCGGCCAATGCCGGGGGGTCCCCTGCCGCCGGGCTGGGGGGGCCGGGACGGACGGGGCCGGGGGGAGCCCCGGCTGCAGCCCAAGGTGACCCTGGGGGGATCCCCCCAGCGCTGAGAGCGGGAGAACCCCAAAACCAGCCCCGGGATTGGGGGGCTGGAGGGGGTGGACATGGGGACAGGAGGGGACACGGGGGCAAGGGGGGATGAGGGGGGAGCAGGGGTGTGAGGAGGGGACACGGGGACACGAGCACAAGCTGGGGACATGGGCACGAGGGGGGGACGGGGAACAGGGGGGCAGAGTGCCAAGGGGACACGCATGGGGACATGGGCACGAGTGGGGACATGGACACGCAGGGGGACATGGGGACATGGATACACAGGGGGACATGGACACGCAGGGGGACATGGGGGTATGGACACGGAGGGGGACATGGACATGCAGGGGGACACGGGGTCATGGATACACAACGGGACATGGGGGTATGGGCATGAGTGGGGACATGGACACACATGGGGACATGGACATGCACACACGGGGACATGGACATGCAGGGGGACACAGGGACATGGACATGCAGGGGGACATGGGGGTAGGGGCATGAGGGGGGACATGGACACACAGGGGGACATGGATACACAGGGGGACATGGATACACAGGGGGACAGGGACACGAAGGGGACATGGACACGCAGGGGGACATGGGGGAATGCATGGGGACATGGACACGCATGGGGCATGGGGACATGGACATGAGTGGGGACATGGACATGCAGGGGGACATGGGGGTACGGGCATGAGTGGGGACATGGACACACATGGGGACATGCGGACATGGACACGCATGGGGACATGGAGGCACAGGCATGAGTGGGGACATGGGGACACAGACAAGCAGGGGGACATGGAGGGGGAACAGGGATGCGCAGGGATGTAGGGGGTGCAGGGAGACACTTTGGGCATGGGGACACCAGGGGACAAGAGCGGGTGCAGCCAAGAGGGCACGGACACGGATGGGTGGACAGGGGACACAGCAGCCATGGGGACATGGGGGAATGTGGGACACACAGGGGATGGGGTGCAGGGGGACAGAAAGGGACATGTGGGACACGCAGGACATGGGGATGCAGGGGGACAGAAAGGGGCATGGGGATGCAGGGGGCATGGGGACAGGTGGGACACACAAGAGATGAAGATGCAGGGAGCATGGACACACACTCAGCCATGTGGGGACGCCCAGGGTCACAGCAGGTGTGGGGACACGTGGGACATGGACGCAGCCACGCAGGGACACATGCAGACACGAAGGGGCACGGGGATTTAGGGGGAGACGCAGGCTATGGGGACACAGACAGGTAGACAACAAGGCTGGGCTGCACGGGGACACAGGAGGCACGGGGACGCGCAGGGATGCACCAGGCGTGGGGACACCCGGGGACACGAAGCGGCTGCGGGCGCTCACCGGGTGTCCTCTGGCTCCAACAGCGGGTCCAGGGTGCTGGGCTTCTGTTCCATTCACCGCAATTCCATCAAGGAGCGCTCAGCACCGACCGAGCGGGCAACGCCACCGGTGCCAGGCGCGCGGGGGCCACGGCGCGAGGTTAGGACGCGCGCCCCATGGCGCCCAGCTCAGTGGTCAGAGCCGCACAGCATCCCGCGACGGACCCTGCGGGACCAACGCGGCTCAGCTCGGAGCCCCCGGCGGCTCCCGGCGTGGGGCACGGCCGGCCAAGAGCGTGCAAGGGCGTGCGAGAGCGGGCGAGGCTAGGGAGAGCGTGAGGGATGTGCAAGAGCACGTGGAAGGAGCCGAGGGCTTGTGGGGTGTGTGCGACTGCCTGCAGAGCTGGGGGAGAGCGTGCAAGGGATATACGACCGTGCATGGGTGTGCGAGAGTGTGCACGGGTGTGCAAGGCTGTATGAGAGCACGCAGGAGTGTGCAAGACAGTGCAGGAGCGAGCAGGGCTGGGGAGAGTATGAGGGATGTGTAAGAGCACATGGAAGGAGCCAAGGGCTTGTGGGGGTGTGTGCAACTGCCTGCAGAGCTGGGGGAGAGCATGCAAGGCATGTATGAGCGTGCAAGAGTGTGCACGGGTGTGCAGGGCTGTATGAGAGCACGTAGAAGCATGCAGGAGTGAGCAGGGTTGGGGAGCATGAGGGATGTGCAAGAGCACGTGGAAGGAGCCGAGGGCTTGTGGGGTGTGTGCGACTGCCTGCAGAGCTGGGGGAGAGCGTGCAAGGGATATATGAGCGTGCATGGGTGTGCGAGAGTGTGCACGGGTGTACAGGGCTGTATGAGAGCATGTAGGAGTGTGCAAGAGCAAGCAGGGCTGAAGAGAGCATGAAGGTTGTGCAGGAGTATATGGAGGGAGTGAGGGATTGGGGGTGTGTGTGCGACTGCACACAGGGCTGGGGGACAGCGCGCAAGGCTTTGTGAGCGTGCACGGGTGTGCAAGGCTCAGGAGTGCACGCAGGAGTGAACAGCGCTGCAGAGAGCAGGAGGGATGTGCAAGAGCAACATGCAGAGAGCGAGGGCTTTGGGGGGGGTGCGACAGCAGGCGGGGCTGGGGGAGAGCATGCACGGGTGTGCAAGGCTGGGTGAGAGTGAGCACGGGTGTGCAAGGCTGGGGGAGAGCGAGCACGGGTGTGCAAGGCTGGGGGAGAGCACGCAGGTCAAGTGAAAGCGTGCACAGGCGTGCAAGGCTGTGCGAGAGCACGGGGCGTGCGCAGGAGCATGCACGGGGGGGTGTGAGCATGCATGAGTGTGCAAGGCTGTACGAGAGCGTGTGTGAGCGTGCACGGGGGTGCCGTGGGGGGGGGAATTTCTACCAGGGCAGCAATGTCTGCGGGGGGAGATGTGGGGTGGGGGGAGATTTATAAGGAAGGGGGGGATTTATGGGGCAGGGGGGGCACTTACGGGGTGTGGGGCTCGGCGGGGGGTGCTGATGGTTCCCTCCTCTCGGAGCTCTCCTGTAGCAAAAATACAATAAATTAGGATTGAGGCGGGGCGGGGGGGGAGCCCTCGCTGCACCCCCCCACCCCCCAATCCCCATAATGGGGAAACTGAGGCATGGGCGCGATGACCCCCCCCACCTCACCCCGATATCCACATCCCCATGGGTACCCAGCACCCCAGTAGGATGAAGGGGGGGGGGTTAAACCCCCTAATGACCCTCCCCTTAATAAAAAGGGGTGTGTGGGGGCCCCCAGCCCGTGCCGGGGGGGCTGTGGGGCGGTGGCGGGCGCCGTGCCCGGCGGCGCGCAGGGACGGGCAGAAAAGTAGGTCACGTTTGTCTTGGCGGCCGCAGAAATTCCTCTGGCGGATTTAAAACTGGGGGGGGGGCCGTGGCTGCGCCCCCTCGCCCCTCCGGTACTCCCCCCTGGACCTCCCCATCCTTGGGGGGTAGGGGGGCTGCGGTGCGGGGAGAGCATGGGGACACACACACACAGAGACAAGAGGGGCCAGTGATCACTAGGGTGGGGAAACTGAGGCACCGGGACCCCCTATGACCCCTATGTGAGGAATTGATGCACTTGGGGGCACCCCACAACCCCTACGTGGGGAAACTGAGGCGCTGGGGGCACCCCATGACCCCTATGTGGAGAAACTGAAGCAGCAGGAGCACCCCACGACCCCCAGGGTGGCCTGGGTGGGGAAACTGAGGCACCACGGGGCACCCCACAAATCCTATGTGGGGAAATTGAGGCAGCAGGGGCACCCCACGACCCCCAGGGTGTCCTGGGTGGGGAAACTGAGGCACTGGGGGCACCCCATGACCCCTAGCGTGTCCTGGGTGGGGAAACTGAGGCACTATGGGGCACCCCACAACCCCTATGTGGCAAAACTGAGGCACTAGAGGCACCCCATGACCCCTATGTGAGGAACTGATGCACTTGGGGGCACCCCACAACCCCTGCATGAGGAAACTGAGGCACTGGGGGCACCCCATGACCCCTAGGGTTCCCTGGGTGGGGAAACTGAGGCACTGGAGGGCACCCCATGACCCCTACGTGGGGAAACTGAGGCACCAGGAGCACCCCACGAGCCCCAGGGTTTCCTGGGTGGGGAAACAGAGACACCATGGGGCACCCCACAACCCCTATGTGGGGAAACTGAGGCACTAGGAGCACCCCACGACCCCCAGGATGTCCTGGGTAGGGAAACTGAGGCACTGAGGTGCACCCCATGACCCTTATGTGAGGAACTGATGCACTTGGGGGCACCCCACAACCCCTGCGTGAGGAAACAGAGGCACTGGGGGCACCCCATGACCCCTATGTGGGGAAACTGAGGCACCAGCGGCATCCCACGACTCCCAGGATGTCCTGGGTAGGGAAACTGAGGCGCATCCCATGACCCTTACGTGGGGAAACTGAAGCACTAGGGGCACCCCACGACCCCCAGGGTGTCCTGGGTGGGGAAACTGAGGCAGCGGGGGCACTCCATGACCCCCAGGGTGTCCTGGGTGGGGAAACTGAGGCAGCAGAGCGCACCTCACGACCCCTAGGGTGCCCTGGGTGGGGAAACTGAGGCACAACAGGGCACCTCATGACCCCAGGGCACCCTCACCGCCTCGGGGGGTGATGAGGGGGGCCCAGGTTTCTTCGTCACAGCTCCAGGCCTGGCGTTGGGGCCGGTTGCTGGTGGCATCCCTGGAGCCCCCGCAGCAAATGTTCGTTCCATATGGGAAGCGCGCGGAGATTTCCAAGTATAGGCACTGGCGGCGTGCCAGGGCCCCCGCGGGCACCGGCCCCCACCCGCCGGGGACCCCGGGACCCCGCACACCACCAGAGCCCCGACCCGCTCCCCACACTTTGGGGGCCACCCCTGCCTCAGTTTCCCCACTGGGGCAGCCTGGCTGGTGTGAATTCGGGGCTCACCCACCGGGGTCACACCGGGAATTGGTACTCGAGGAATCCCGGGTGCACTGGGGCGGCGTGGAAGACAAACGGACAGACACACGGACACGGGAGGCCGCCCTCCTGCTCCTGCCGGACACGTGCGATGAGAGCAGTCAGGTCTCAGCTCCTCCATACCCACTGGCAGCACAACCCACGCATCCTCCCCACCTTTTAGGACACATGTGATGAGCGCAGTCGGGTCTCAGCCCCCCATACCCGCTGTCACCAATCCACGGGACACGTGTGATGAGCGCAGTCGGGTCTCAGCCCCCCATACCCGCTGTCACCAATCCACAGGACATGTGTGATGAGCACAGTGAGGCCTCAGCTCCTCATACCCGTTGTCACCAATCCATGGGACACGTGTGATGAGCACAGCCAGGTCTCAGCTCCTCCATACCCACTGTCACCAACCCATGGGACATGTGTGATGAGCACAGCCAGGTCTCAGCCCCCCATACCCGCTGTCACCAATCCACGGAACACGTGTGATGAGCACGGTGAGGCCTCAGCCCTCCCATACCCACTGGAAGCCAAATCCACGCACCCTCCCAGCTCTGCAGGACACGTGTGACGAGCGCACTCAGGTCTCAGCCTCCCGTGCCTGCTGGCAGCACAACCCACACGCCTTCTCCATGCTGCGGGATATGTGATGAGTGCAGTCGGGTCTCAGCCTCCCCAAACCAGCCAGCAGCCCAGACCACACATCCCCCCAACTCCATAACACACGTGTGACGAGTGCAGTCAGGTCTCAGCCCCCCATACCCGCTGTCACCAACCCGCAGGACACGTGTGATGAGGACAGTGAGGTCTCAGCCCCCCACACCCCCTGCCAGCCCAAACCACAAGACACCTGTGATGAGCACAGTCAGGTCTCAGCCCTCCCATACCCGCTGCAGCCCAACCCGCGCGTTGTCCCCACCCTGCGGGACCAGGTGTGGGGCTGGGAGCAGGGGAGCAGCCGCCGGGGGGCCCCCACCCCACACCCCCCCAGCCCAGCCCCACGCCCAGGGCAGCGTTTCTGCTGAGTCGGGTGGTTGCAGGCGATAGAAAACAGCCTGGGGATAAAGTCCAGGGCTGGGCTGGTGGCGGGAGCCACGTAGCATCATGGGGGGCACCCGGCACCCTGCTCCCCAGCGATGCCACCCACGGGGACCCCCGAGATGGGGACCCAACCCCGGCGGACACCACTTCGATACGGCAGCAGCCAGACCTGGGTGCCGGGGATGCCGTGGTGTCCCTGCTCCCCCCGCCCGGGACAGATGGGCCCCGGGGGTCTCGGGCATCGTCTCCCCCCGCCCAGCTGCCATCTGGGTCAGGGAGGTGAGGGCCTAAGCGCTTTAGCCAGGGTGCCAATTAGTGTGATTAGTGGCGGGCTGGGGGCAGGGCGCCACGGCCAAACCCGCCAGCCCCACCGTGGCCGGGCACCGGCGCACCATGCCCGGGTGGGCAGGCGGCAGCACCGCTGAGCCCCGGCACCAGAACCCTGGAACCGTGCCGTGGGAGCGCGGCCAGGCGCAGCGGCACCCGCTGGGGCACAGCTGGCACCACCCGGCACCCGCCAGTGCCCACACGTGCGGCTCTGCCTGGTGCCACACGTGGGTCCTCACCCAGTGCCATGGACTCACCTCATGGCTCGGCTGGTCCCTGGCACCCTACGGCCAGCGCCGTGCCCGGTGCCATGGGGTGCGTGGCAGCGCATGGCGGGGATGCGTGGCACTGGGCAAGGACACGCATGTGGCACCAGGGTGAGCCAAATCTGCCACTCCCTGGCACCCAATGGCCAGCGCCACATGGTGCTCGGTGCCATACAGCACGTGCGGCCGCACACAGCGCGGACACAGAGCTCTGCCCAGTGCCATGCGCTCACCTGGTCCCTGTCACCCTATTGCTGGTGCCGTGGGGTGCCCGGTGCCGTGGGGCATGCGTGGCAATGCATGGCAGGGATGTGTGGCTCTGCCTGGTGCCACACGCGTGTCCTCACCCAGTGCCACACGCTCACCCACCAAATCTGCCACTCCCTGGCACCCAATGGCCAGCGCCACACGGTGCTCGGTGCCGTACGGTACGTGTGGCCACACACAGCGCGGACACGGAGCTCTGCCCAGTGCCATGCGCTCACTCAGTCCCTGTCACCCTATTGCTGGTGCCATGGGGTGCGTGGCAACACATGGCAGGGATGTGTGGCTTTGCCTGGTGCCACACACCCACCAAATCTGCCACTCCCTGGCACCCAATGGCCAACGCCACATGGTGCCCGGTGCCGTATGGCACATGTGGCCGCACACAGCGTGGACACGGAGCTCTGCCCAGTGCCATGCGCTCACCCAGTCCCTGTCACCCTACTGCTGGTGCCGTGAGGTGCCCGGTGCCGTGGGGCACGCGTGGCAGCGAGCGGTGGGGCCAGCGTGCCGGGAGGCTGCAGGAATCCCAGGCATGCGCAGCAGCTGGGCAGCCGGAGCGCGGGAGATGCCACGGGCCTGACGTCAGGGCAGCCCACCCCGTGCCACGGGGAGCCGCGCGGTGCCCCCTCCCCACGCACACAGCGCTCCGGCTGTGCCACGGCACGAGCCGGGCTCTGCGGCGGGCACCGTGACCCCATCCACCCCGCGTGCCGGCGGCTCACGAGCGCAGGCAGCCGCGGGGACGGTGACCTGGCCTGGCGCTGACCGGGCACCGCCGGCCGCCGACGGGTCCTGGATCGCCGCTGTGGGAACCTGTGCCGCGACCCTGACCCCCAGCTGGTCCCGCAGCCACCGTGACCCCCAAGGGACTCCTGGGGCCATTAAATCCAACCGAGGACATGACGGACGCTCCTTCCCGCGGTGCCCACACGTGCGGCTAGGACAAAGCTTTCTGCGGTGCCCACAGTGGCCAGGATAAAGCCACCCGTGGTGCCCACGGTGTGACTGGGATGAAGCTTCCCGCGGTGCCCACAGTGGCCGGGACGAAGCTACCTGCGGTGCCCACGGTGTTTCCAGGACAAGGTGGCAACCCCAGCTCTGCCCCCCCAACTCCGCTCAGCCACGTTCAGCCGTGCCTCAGTTTCCCCATCTCAATGGGGCCGGCGGCGGGGAGCTGCTCAGCAGAGGAAGAGTCGCGGTGCCACTTCCCCAGTGCGGTGCCCTCGTGCCAGCGCAGCAGGACGCGGCCGGCTCCCCGCGCTCCGTTTCTCCTGGCCATCAAAACACCCCCCGAAGGGGCACCTGGCGTGTGACGAGTGGCCGCGGTCTCAGCTCGCTGGGGTGGGTCCCCAGCCCCGCGGGGTGCCCCCGTCCCCAGGAGGCCGTGCCGCTATTCTCAGCGCTCGGAGCTTGGCACGGGGACGGGGACGTTTCTAAATCGGGGGCTCCGGTTCACGTGCGCTGGGGCAGGAGGAGGGGGGGCTCCTGGGTTTCTCTGCGCGGGGGCCCAGCTCGCAGGGTGGGGGGAGGACGGAGCTGACACCTCGCCGCGACGTGTCCACGGTTGGCATTGCTGGGATCGCCAAGCCTCTTTGAGGGCGTCCACTTCACCAGGGAAGGGGACATGGGGGGACAGATCCTCTAGTGTCCCCATGGGTGCTTAACCCCTGCCTGGTGGGCGTGGGAACAGCACCGAGCCTGTCCGGGGGGGTCCAACCTGCCCAGGGAGGGGACACCAGGTCCCCATGGTCACTTGACCCCTGCCTGGAGGTCACGGGAACAACTCCAAGCATGTCCAACCTGCCCAGCTTGGGGACACCAGGTCCCCATAGCCACTTAACCCCTGCCTGGTGGCCATGGGAGCAGCATCAAGCGTGTTTGGGGGTGCCCACGCTCTCCAGGGAGGGAACACGGGGTTCAGTCTCCACGGTGTCCCCAAGACCACTTAACCCCTGCCTGGTGGGCATGGGAACAACTCCAAACATGTTTAGGGGTGTCCAACCTGCCCAGGTTGGGGACACCAGGTCCCCAGGGCCACTTGTCCCCTGCCTGGTGGGCATGGGAAGAGCTCCAAGCATGTTTGGGGGTGCCCACGCTGCCCAGGGAGGGGACACGGGGTTCGGTCCCCACAGTGTCCCCATGGCTGCTCGACCCCTGCCAAGTGGGTGCAGGAGATGGTCTGGGGGTGTCCACCCTGCCCGGGGCGGGGGGGACACACAGGGGACAGACCCTGCAGTGTCCCCAAGGCCACGCGAACCTCAGCCAGGCTGGGGGACCCCAATACCAGGGGGTTCGCAATACCAGGGTCACCACCGTGGGGTTCGCCTTCACTGTCCCCCCCTACACACATGGAAGGGGGACCCAGGTGTTCAGCCCCGTCCTCCACCGGTGGCTGCGGGGACCCCTGGGACGGGAACCCCCAGGAGAAGGGGGGGGCGGGTAGGATGGGACCCCCAGGGGCTGTGGGCTGGGGATCCCGGGGGGGGGTTGCAGGATGGAACCGGGATAGGAGCAGGATGGGACCCCGATGGGATGGGGGTGGCAGGATGAGGACCCTCGGGGGGGACAGGAAAGAGACCCCCACCCACAAAAGGACTCCTGGGGGGGCAGGATGGGGACCCTCGAGGGGGGGTCAGGATGGGGACCCCAGGCTTGGAGTGCGATGGGAGCAGGATGGGAACCCCAGGATGGGATCCGGGTTGGGGGGGGGGGCAGTATGGAAGACCCCGGGATGAGACCTTGGGGGGGGGGGTCAGGATGGGACCCACGTTCACTAGGAAAGCGGGGGGGGGGGGGGGGACACGGGTGCAGCCCCTCCCTGGGCTGCCACGCGATCGGGATGGGGGGGTTGGGAGGGCCCCCTCCCCATAGGAGCATTGCTGGGGGGGGGGGGGCGCGGGGGGGGTCACACGCAGCCGCACAACCTCGCTGGGAGGAGGAGGAGGAGAAGGGGGGGGGGGATGCGCCAAGACCCCCGGGCGGGGGAAAGCCCCCCCCAAACCGGTTCCACCGGGTCCTGCCCGCGCCCCACGGCGGCCCCAGCCCTCCCCGCCCCCCCCCCCCCCCCGAGGGTCCCCAATGCGGGGCGGGGCCAGGCGGAGGGAGGCACAGCCCCCCCCCCCCCCCCCCCCCCAAACCCCGGTGCCGGCGGGGGTCACGGCGGTCGCCAAGGCTGAAGGTCGCCACGGGGCCACCGGGTTTCATGGGGGGGGGGGGGGGACACGAGTGGGGGTGTCGAGGCGGTGCCCGGTCCCGGGGTGACCTTGGCCGCGGCTGCCCTGCCTCAGTTTCCCCACTTGGCACCGCGGGGGGGGGGGGGGAAACACAGGATTCGACCCCCCCCTCAATCTCTCCTTGGGGTTGGGGGGGGGGCACACACGACACACGCGACAATCCGACCCCCCCCGACCCCCGAGGACCGTGGGGAGGGGGGAGACCCCGCCACACCCGGGGGGGGGGGGCATGGGGGTGCGGAGATAGAGCCCTCCCCCCCCGGGAAAAAACGAATCGTGCCCCCCCCCACCCCAGCACCGGGAGAGACCGACCCGACCCCCCCCCCCCCCCCCCCAGCACCGAGAAACCGAACTGATCCCCCCCCCCAGCACCGGGAGAGACCGAACTGACCCCCCCAGCACCGAGAAACCGAACCGACCCCCCACCCCCCAGCACCGGGAGAAACCGAACCGACCCCCCCCGCCTCAACGTGCAGAAAAAAAACGATAATAATTAAAAAATTAACAAAAATCGCCAGCATTCCAGCAGCGGGGAGCGGGTGGAGACAGCCACGGGGCACGGATGTGCCGCCCCCCCCCCCCCCCCAAAAGACACGGATACGGTGCTTACCCCCCCCCCCAAAGACACAGACACGGTGCCCCCCACCCCCCTAAAAGACACGAACACCGTGCCCCCCACCCCTCAAAAGACACGGACACGGTGCCCCCCCCCCCCACGGCCACGCAGCAGCTGGGGGGGGGGGTCACGGCGCTGCGGGGAGGGAGGGGCGGGTGGGGGAGCTGCCCCCCCCCCCATATCCCCCTCTCCTTTCCCAGCATCCCCCCCCCCCCTTCCTTTCCAGCAGTGGCGTGGCGCCCCCCCCCCCCCACTCCAATCCCCGGGGGGTCGCAGCCCCCCCGGGCCCCTCCCGCCCCAAGCAACCGCCTGGATTTTTCCAAGATAAATATTTATCCGTGTTTTTCCTCCTCCTCGGGTCGCCCCCCCCCCCTCAATTCTCTCCCGTTTCCCACCGTTCCCCGCAGCTCCCGCCCCGACGCCCCCTCCCGTATTACACGCACCGAATCGCACCGGCTCAGCGCGGGGGGGGGGGGCGGTAAAGAAGAGGGGGGGGAGGGTAAATAAGACGGGGGGGGGGGGGCGAGGCCCCCGTTCCTCGACGTTCCCTGCCGCTCCCGACCCCCCCCCCCAATATTGCACGAACCGAATTGCACGAGGGGGGGTCAGTAAAGAGGCTGTGGGGGTAAGAAGACGGGGGGGTCGGTAAAGAGGCTGGGGGGGGGGGTCGGTAAAGAGGCTGGGGGGGGGTCGGTAAAGAGGCTGGGGGGGTAAAGAAGACGGGGGGTCGGTAAAGAGGCTGGGGGGGCCGGTAAAGAAGAAGGGGGGGGTCGGTAAAGAAGAAGGGGGGCTCGGTAAATAGGCTGGGGGGGTCGTTAAAGAGGCTGCGGGGGTAAAGAAGACGGGGGGGCCGGTAAAGAGGCTGGGGGGGTCGGTAAAGAAGACGAGGGGGGGTCAGTAAAGAGGCTGGGGGGGTAAAGAAGACGGGGGGTCGGTAAAGAAGACGAGGAGGGGTCGGTAAAGAGGCTGGGGGTCGGTAAAGAAGAAGAGGGGGGGTCGGTAAATAGGCTGGGGGGGTCGTTAAAGAGGCTGCGGGGGTAAAGAAGACGGGGGGGCGGTAAAGAGGCTGGGGGGGTCGGTAAAGAGGCTGGGGGGGTCGGTAAAGAACAGGGAGGGGGGTCGTTAACGAAGACGGGGGGGTCGGTGAAGAAGACGGGGGGGGGAAACCAAGGCCCCCGTTCCCCCCCCCCATATTGCACGCACCGAATCGCGGCGGGTCTCGGCGCGGGG
>NW_027207110.1:0-39293 GCF_032191515.1 Phaenicophaeus curvirostris
GGGGGGGGGGGCCTGTTTGTGTGTCCTCCCCCCCCCCCCTAAATCCCCCCTCCCCCCCCCCCGCCTTGGGGCAACTTTGGGGAAGTCGGGGTGAAGAAAGAGCCACGAGGAGCCCAACGGCCAAAGTGGGGGGGCAGGAGGGGGGGGGGTCAACCATTCTTTTTGCCCCCCCCCCCCCCCCGTGCTCCCTACGCAGGGAATGACTCGTCCCTGTCCCCACCCCAATCCTGCGGGGCTGAGTCACCCGGGGGGGGGGGGGGGGGGCAAGGAAGGGGGTGGGGGGACACACACATAGAGGCACATGGTGGGGACATCGTGGCCCCCCCCATCGCTGTGTGTGTCCCCCCCCCTCACCTCGAGTGTTTGTGCAGCGGGGTGCCGGGCACGCTGTGTTTGCTCAAATCCCGCGAGCAAATAGGGCTGGGGGGGGGGGGGGGGGGGGGGCAAGGGGAGGGTGTCTCATTGTCTTGGGGAAACTGAGGCACGGAGTGGGGGGTCCTATTATTGGGGGGGGGGGATGTGGATGATTAGGAAGGGGTTGTATTCCCAGTTAGAATGCACCCCCCCACCGCGCTAACTAGCATGGGGTGTGCTCGGTGCCCCCCCCCCCGCCCCAGTGTGTGGGTGGGGGGGGTGGTGTCCGTCTGTCTGTCCATCCGTCCCCCCCCTAGCTTGAGGCCTCACGCTGTGGCCGGAAAAAACGGACTTCCTGGACGTCCCAGCGTGTCCCCCCCCCCCGCCTCGCCGTGGGGCTGCGGGGGGGGGGGGGATGCAGGCTGAGAAGGACCCCCCCCGTCACCCCAGTTTGGGGCTCAAAGCCTCCCCCCTCACTATGGGGCAACCAGGACCCCCCGTCACCCCAATTTCTAGCCCCCCTTTTGCTATGGAGCAACCAGGACCCCCCCATCACCCCAATTTTTAGCCTCCCCCTCACTATGGGGCAACTGGGACGCCCCATCACTCTAATTTTCAGCCCCCCCTTGCTATGGGGCAACTGGGACCCCCCCTTCCACCCCAATTTTCAGCCTCCCCCTTGCTATGGGGCAACCGGGACCCCCCCATCACCCTAAATTTCAACCCCTCCTTGCTATGGGGCGACTGGGACCCCCCATCACCCCAATTTTCAGCCTCCCCCCTTGCTATGGGGCAACCGGCACCCCCCCATCACCCCAGTTTTCACCCCCTCCTTGCTATGGGGCAACCGGGACCCCCCTATCACCCCTATTTTCAGCCTCTCCCTTGCTATGGGGCAACCAGGACCACCCCCATCACCCCACATTTCAACCCCTCCTTGCTATGGGGCAACCGGGACCCCCCTATCACCCCTATTTTCAGCCTCTCCCTTGCTATGGGGCAACCAGGACCACCCCCATCACCCCACATTTCAACCCCTCCTTGCTATGGGGCAACTGGGACCCCCCTTTCACCCCAATTTTCAGCCTCCCCTTCACTATGGGGCAACTGGAACCCCCCATCACCCCAATTTTCAGCCTCCCCTTCACTATGGGGCAACTGGGACCCCCCCATCACCCCAATTTTCAGCCTCCCCCTCACTATGGGGCCACCAGGACCCCCCCATCACCCCAATTTTCAGCCCCCCCCTTGCTATGGGGCCACCAGGACCCCCCCATCACCCCGCTGTGGGTCAGAGCCCCCGATGGGGATGCTGCCCGAGGTGTGGGGGTGTTTGTGGGGTGCCGTGTGCGTATCCCCCCCCCACTAACCGTGTCCCCCCCCCAGGTGTGCGGCGTGGCGCTCATCGCCGTGGGGGTCTATGCCCAGGTGGAGCTGGCTAAGGCCCTGGCCGTCAGCGGGGGCTCCGCTGCCGGCTCCCCCCTCGCCATCCTCGTCCTGGGGGTCATCATCTTCTTCATCGCCTTCTTCGGCTGCTGCGGCGCCTGGAAGGAGAGCTACTGCCTCGTCACCACGGTGGGGACCCCCCTCCGGAACCCCTCAAACCCCTCAGGACCCCTCAACCCCCCCCTAGAACCCACCCTGAGCCCCCCCAACCCTGAGCCTCTGCCTTGAACCTCCCTGAACCCCCCCTTGAAAGGAGAGCTGCTGCCTCATCCCCACGGTGGGACCTCCTCGGACACCCCTCTGAACCCCAAGAACCCCCCCTCAGCCCCCCAGAATCCACCCTGAGCCCCCCTGGACCCGCAAGCCTGAGCTCTCCAAACCTGATCCCCCCCTGGAGGGAGAGCTACTGCTTTGTCACCACACTGGGACCCCCCCCCAAACCCCCTCAGAACTCCACAGACCCCCCCAACCCCCCCCAGAACCACCCTGAGTCCCCACCGAATCCACCCTGAGCCCCCCAACCCTGAGCTCCTGCCTTGAACCCCCCTTGAAAGGAAAGCTACTGCCTTGTCGCTGCAGTGGGACCCCCCCGGAACCCCCCCAGACCCCCCCAGAACCCAGCCTGAGCCCCCCAACCCTGAGTCCCTACCTTGACCCCCCCCCAAATCCCCTGGAACGAGAGCTACTGCCTCGTCACCATGGTGTGACCCCCCCCACCCCGAACCCCCAAATCCCCCCCTGAACCCTCCAATCCTGACCCCCACCCAATGCCCCTAACCCGCACCCCTGAGAACCGCCCCCCGAGCCCCCCCAGACCCCCAACCCCAAGTGTCCACAACCCGGAGCACCTCCCTACCCTGACCCCCCCCCCCCCGACACCCCAATTCTGAACCCCCTCCCTGCAGAAAACTCTACTAGGCCCCCCTCACCCCATACACCCCAACTCTGAACCCTCCCTCACTGGACCCACCCCCCCAAAAAACCCACCCTAGGCCCCCCCCAAACCCCACCTTGACCCCCCCCTCCTCAAACCCCGAATCCCACTCTTGGACCCCCCACAAACCCCCACCCCTGACCCCCCCCCCCCCCCCCGAAGCCCCCAAACCTGCCCCCTCCCCACTCCCCCACCCTTTCCCCCCTCCCAACCCCCCCCTCACCCCAAAACACCCCCCTGACCCCCCACCTTGACCCCCCCCCAGTTCGCCGTCCTGCTCAGCCTCATCTTCCTAGTGGAGGTCGCTGCTGCCATTGCTGGATACGTCTTCAAAGATAAGGTTGGGGAACCCCCTTGGGGGTGTATTTCCCCCCCATCCCGGGTCCTGCGACCCCCCAAACTCCCCCCTGACCCCCCCTCGCCCCCCCCCAGGTCCGCTCGGTGCTGGAGAAAGGGCTGCAGGACGCGATGCAGGAGTACGGCGAGGACAAACCCTTAACGGAGGCGGTGGACGAGCTGCAGAGCGAGGTGAGAAACGTGGATTTTCTTGGAGGGGGAGGCAGGGATGGACCCCCCCAGTCAAACCTTGAATTTTTTTTGGGGTGCCCCCCCCCCCCCCAAGTTTAAATGCTGCGGAGCCAACAACTACACGGACTGGGAGACCATCGAACGGTTCCGAGCCAACGACACGGTGCCGAGATCCTGCTGCCGCGTCACCTCCGCCACCTGCAATGAGCACCCCAGCCCGGACACCGTCTACGACAAGGTGAGACCCCCCCCCCCCAACCTCAATTCCCCGGGATCAGAAATGGGGGTGCTGACCCCCACCCCCACCCCGATGCCCCCCACCCAGGGCTGCCTCCAGAGCATCGAAGCCTGGATGAAGAAGAACATCCTCATCGTGGCGGCCGTGGCACTGGGAATCGCCTTCTTCGAGGTAGGATGTGGGGCCGAGACCACCCCCCAGCCCTAGATGTGGAGCCGAGACCACCCCCCAGCCCTAGATGTGGGGCTGAGCCCCCCCCTCCAGCTCTAGATGTGGGGCTGAGCCCCCCCAAAGCTCTAGATGTGGGGCTGAGCCTCCCCGAAGCTCTAGATGTGGTACTGAGCACCCCCCCAGCTCTGACTTTGGGGCTGAGCACCCCCCTCCCAGCTCTAGATGTGGGGCTGAGCTCTAGATGTGGGGCTGAGACCCCAACCCGCAGATCTAGATGTGGGGCTGAGACCCCAACCCGCAGCTCTAGATGTGGGGCTGAGACCCCAACCCGCAGCTCTAGATGTGGGGCTGAGCACCCCCCTCCCAGCTCTAGATGTGGGGCTGAGCTCTAGATGTGGGGCTGAGCCCCTCGCCGAAGCTCTAGATGTGGGGCTGAGCCCCCCCCAGCTCTGACTTTGGGGCTAAGCACCCCCCTCCCAGCTCTAGATGTGGGGCTGAGCTCTAGATGTGGGGCTGAGCCCACCCCCAGCTCTGAATTTGGGGCTGAGCCCCCTCACCCTCATCAATATATATATATGTGTGGGGCTGAGCCCCCCCTCCCCGGCTCTAGATGTGGGGCTGAGCCCCCTCCCAGGTCTAGATGTGGGGCTGAGACCCCCCCCGAAGCTCTAGATGTGGGGCTGAGCTTCCATCAGCTCTAGATGTGAGGCTGAGCACCCCCCCTTCCCCATCTCTAGATGTGGGGCTGAGCCCCCCCAGCTCTGAATTTGGGGCTGAGCCCCCCCCATCTCTATGTCTATGTGTGGGGCTGAGTCTCTCCCCTCTCCCCGAGGCTCCACGTGTGGGTTTGAGCCCCCCAGGCGTGGGGCTGAGCCCCCAGCTCCCTGGGGGTGGCTGTGCAGGTAACCCACCCCCCCCAATTCCAGATCCTGGGCATCATCTTCGCCTGCTGCCTCATGAAGGGCATCCGCAGCGGCTACGAGGTGATGTAGCCCCCCCTGCCGCTCGCTGCACCCCCCCGGGGGGGTGGTTCTGGGGCTGCCCCCCCTCTGCCAGTGCCTCCGGGGGGGGTGCCCCGTGTGCCAATTAACACCCCCCCACAGGGGTTGGGGCGCCTCCTCGGGTTGGGAAATAAAAGCTTTCCTGGAGCCGCGTCTCCTGTGCTGGGGGGGGGGTCCTGGGGGGGAAGACCTTGGACCTATTGATGTTTCCCCTCCCCAAACCCCATCGACCCCCCCCATTTCCTCAACACTCATTGACCCCCCCCATCAACCCACCACAAACCCCATTGACCCCCCCCAACCTCCTATTGCCCCCCCCCAACTTAACATTGACCCCAACCCCCATTGACCCCCCAACACTCATTGACCCCCCCATCAACCCACCACAAACCCTATTGACCCCCCCTTGCTCCCATTAACACCCCCAGCCCTACTGCCCCCCCCCCTACGCTCCATCCCCAGGGCTGGGACGTCCCCACTGGGAAGGGACTGGTCTTACTGGGAGCTCCAGGGAGGCCGGCACATGTGGCCTTGGGAAGGAGCTGGTGATGTCCATGTCCCCTCCCCGGCTGTCACAGCAGGACAGGGGCCTCCACATGCCACCTCGATGCCACCAGTGGTCCCCAAGCCCCTCAAGGTCCCCATCCAGCGCTGGGACCTGGCACCGCAGCCACAGTTTGCAGAGCACGGGTGGTTTATTCGCAGCGCCGGGGGGGTTGGTAGCCCCGAGGCGGGGGTTGGTGGCCCTGGTGGGGGTTTGGTGGCCACAAGCCCGGGCTAGCGGACGCGGTGGGCCGGCTTGGGTAGGATGGTGGCCAGGGTGAAGTCGACGATGAAGGCGGGCAGGTAGGACGCGGGCAACCAGAGCAGTTTGGCGTCCCAGCCGGCGCTGTAGCGGGTGCGAGGGTGGCGGGCGCTCAGCGCGTGCTCCATGCACCGAGTCACCTTGCTGAGGTCGGCGTCGCACAGCATGGTCATGATGAACCGCTGCACCTTCAGGTCTGCAGGAGGTGGGGAGGGGGGCGTCAGGTTGGGTTTGGGGGTCTCAAGTTGGGGTTGAACTGCTTGGGGGTGTCAGATTGGGATTGAGGGGCCATCAGGTTGGGTTTGAGGGTATCAGGTTGGGGTTGGGAGCATCAGGTTGAGTTTGAGGGTATCAGGTTGGGGTTGGGGGCATCAGATTGGGATTGAGGGGGCATCATGTTGGGTTTGAGGGTATCAGGTTGGGGTTGGGGGTCTCAAGTTGGGGTTGAACTGCTTGGGGGCGTCAGATTGGGATTGAGGGGCCATCAGGTTGGGTTTGAGGGTATCGGGTTGGGGGCATCAGGTTGGGGTTGAGGGGGCATCATGTTGGGTTTGAGGGTATCAAGTTGGGGTTGACCTGATTGGGGGCATCAGGTTGGGGGTCTCAGGTTGGGGGTCTCAGGTTGGGTTTGAGGGTCTCGAGGTGGGGTTGAACTGGTTGTGGGTGTCAGATTGGGATTGAGGGGGCATCAGGTTGGGGTTGGGGGTCTCAGGTTGGGTTTGAGGGTCTCGAGGTGGGGTTGAACTGGTTGTGGGTGTCAGATTGGGATTGAGGGGGCATCAGGTTGGGGTTGGGGGTCTCAGGTTGGGTTTGAGGGTCTCGAGCTGGGGTTGACCTGATTGGGGGCATAAGGTTGGGGTTGGGGGGGCATCAACTTGGGGTTGAGCAGGACATCAGAGTGGGATTGACCTGGTTGCGGGGTCACTTTGGGGTTGGGGTCATCAGGTTGGGGTTGAGGGGATCCGGTTGGGGTTGGGGATGTCAGGTTGAGTCTGAGGGTCTCAAGTTGGGGTTGAGGGGCCATCAGGTTGGGTTTGAGGGTCTCAAGTTGGGGTTGAACTGGTTAGGGGTGTCAGATTGGGATTGAGGGGCCGTCAAGTTGGGGTTGACCTGATTGGGGGAATCAGGTTGAGGGGCATGAAGTTGGGTTTGGGGTGGGTCAGGTTGGGCTTGACCCGGTTTGGGAGGTCAAGGACCCCATGGCCGCGGGGAAACCGAGGCAGCGGGTGCTCACACTTGTGGAAGAACTCCTCGCCGTAGCTGAGCCGCGTCTCGGGCGCCAGGCGGTCCCAGAGCTGCTGCAGCGACGCCTCAATGCTCTCCAGGTTGGTCACCGCCGTCTTGAAGAACCCGGGCTCCACGATGCTCACCTTCACCCCAAAGTGGTACATGTCGCGCCTGGGGGGCGCACGGAGGGGGCATCAGGGTTGAGGGTGGTGGATCTGGGGGGGCTTTGGGGAGGACCTGCACTCACCTCAAGCTGTCGGAGAAGGCTTCGATGCAGTATTTGGAGACGCAGTAACCGCCGCCGTTGGCCGAGAGGCGCCCCAGGACGCTGGAGGTGTTGACCACACGGCCCCGCGCCCGTTTGAGCAGCGGCAGCAGCTCCAGCGTCACCTCGATGGCCCCCACGGCGTTGACGGCCAAGACGCGCCGGTAGTCGTCAGCCGCCATCCACTCGGTGGGGCCGATGGGGTTCGCCACCCCCGCGTTGTTCACCAGCCCGAAGAGACCTGGGGGGCACCAGGGGAGCCTCCTTCTGCCCCATAGCGTCTTCTAGGGTCCCCTTCCACCCCATAGCATCTTCTAGGGTCCCTTTCCATCCCATAGCATCTTGTAGGGACCACCTTGCACCCCATAGCGTCTTGTAGGGACCACCGTGCACCCCATAGCGTCTTGTAGGACCTCCTTCCGCCCCATAGCATCTTGTAGAACCCCCTTCCACCCCATGGTGTCTTGTAAGGACTTCCTTCCACCCCATGGTGTCCTTTCACCCTATAGCATCTTGTAGAGCTCCCCCTTCACCTCCCTGGGTCCCATCCTTCCCCCTGTGACCCCATGTCCCTCCCAGTGTCCCCGTCCCTCACCTCTATCCATCCACACCCCCGACCCCCTCTATCCCCCCACAACCCCTCTGACCCCCCGTCCCCTGCTGTCCCCATCCCTCCCCTCTGTCCCCCCATAACCCCTGTCACCCCCGTCCCTGCGATGTCCCCATCCCTCTCCTATGTCCCCCCATAACCCCGTGTCCCCCATCCCTGCGATGTACCCATCCCTCTCCCCTGTCCCCCCATATCCCCGTGCCCCCCAATGTCCCCATCCCTCTCCCCTGTCCCCCCATAACCCAGTGCCCCCCAATGTCCCCATCCCTCTCCCCTGTCCCCCCATAACCCCGTGCCCCCCGATGTCCCCATCCCTCCCCTCTGTCCCCCCATAACCCGTGCCCCCCAATGACCCCATCCCTCCCCTCTGTCCCCCCATAACCCTGTGTCCCCCATACCCGCAATGTCCCCATCCCTCTCCCCTGTCCCCCCATAACCCCGTGCCCCCCGATGTCCCCATCCCTCTCCCCTGTCCCCCATATCCCCGTGCCCCCAGTGTCCCCCTCCCTCTCCCCTGTCCCCCCGTAGCCCCCGTGACCCCGCGACCTCCCCGTCGCTCACCTCTGTCCCCGACCTGTCCCCGCACCCACTCCGCGGCCCTCCTGACGCTGTCGGGGCGGGTGACGTCGAGCAGGACGGTGCGGAGCGCGGGGCAGGCTCGGCCCAGGGCCTCGGCTCCCTGGGGCGTCAGGCAGGCCGCGAGGACGCGGAAGCCGCGCTGGGCCAGCCGCCGCGCCAGCAGGTTGCCGAAGCCGCTGTCACAGCCCGTGATGAAGACGTGCTTGTCCGAGACCGAGGGCAGCGCGCGGCCGTCCCGCACCAGCCAGCCCACAGCCCAAACCAGTGACACCAGTAACAGCCACGGCCACATGGCAGGGCCTGGGGACAAGGGAGAGGGACATAGGTCACACCAGTGACCCAAACCAGTGACACCAGTAACAGCCACGGCCACAAGGCAGGGCCTGGGGACAAGGGAGAGGGACATAGGTCACACCAGTGACCTAAAACAGTGACACCAGTAGCAGCCACAGGCTCATGGCGGGGCCTGGGGACAAGGCAGAGAGCAGAGGTCACACCAGTGACCCAAACCAGTGACACCAGTAACAGCCACGGCCACATGGCAGGGCCTGGGGACAAGGGAGAGGGCAGAGGTCACACCAGTGACCCAAACCAGTGACACCAGTAAGAGCCACGGCCACAAGGCAGGGCCTGGGGACAAGGGAGAGGGACATAGGTCACACCAGTGACCTAAACCAGTGACACCAGTAGCAGCCACGGCCACATGGCAGGGCCTGGGGACAAGGGAGAGGGACATAGGTCACACCAGTGACCTAAACCAGTGACACCAGTAGCAGCCACGGCCACATGGCAGGGCCTGGGGACAAGGGAGAGGGCAGAGGTCACACCAGTGACCCAAACCAGTGACACCAGTAACAGCCACGGCCACATGGCGGGGCCTGGGGACAAGGGAGAGGGCAGAGGTCACACCAGTGACCCAAACCAGTGACACCAGTAAGAGCCACGGCCACATGGCAGGGCCTGGGGACAAGGGAGAGGGACATAGGTCACACCAGTGACCCAAACCAGTGACACCAGTAGCAGCCACAGGCTCATGGCGGGGCCTGGGGACAAGGGAGAGGGCAGAGGTCACACCAGTGACCCAAACCAGTGACACCAGTAACAGCCACGGCCACATGGCGGGGCCTGGGGACAAGGAGAGGGACATAGGTCACACCAGTGACTCAAACCAGTGACACCAGTAAGAGCCACGGCCACATGGCGGGGCCTGGGGACAAGGCAGAGAGCAGAGGTCACACCAGTGACCCAAACCAGTGACACCAGTAACAGCCACAACCACGTGGTGGGGCCTGGGGACCCCCCTGTGACCCCCCAATTCCACTCTGTGACCCCCCAACCCACTCTGTGACCCCCCAACCTGCCCTGGGACCCCCCAATCGTGCCCTGGGACCCCCCAACCTGCCCTGGGACCCCCCCAATCCTCCCCTGTGACCCCCCAACCTGCCCCACGACCCCCCAAACCTGCTCTGTGAAACCCCAGATTTCCCTGTGACCCCTCAATTCTTCCCTGTGACCCCCCAACCTCCCCTGTGACCCCCCCAACCTGCCTCACAGCCCCCCCATTGCCCCCCAACTTGCTCTATGGTGCGGGGGGGGGGGGGGTCAGCCCCCTCAGGTAATGGGTGGGAGAAGTGGGGGGGCTGAGCATGGCCCCCCAGCTCGGGGGCGTCCCCGATGGGTGCCCAGGGTGGGGGTCACCCCCACACTGCCCCCCCCCTGCCCCGAGGAGGCCCCGACTGACCTCGCTCGGCCGTGCCGGGATGGATTATCCGGGCTCGGTGCGTCAGTGCCGGGGGGGGGGCCCCCACCTGCTACCCCCCCCCAGCAGGTTTGACCCCACATAACCCCCCCCATATGGAACCGGGACCCCCAACCCTCTCCCAGCCTTTTGGAGGGGGGGGGTCCCTATGCTGGAGCCCTATTTGGGGGGGGGGTGATCTTTGGGGGTGTCAGAACCCCCCCATTGTTGGGGGGGAGTCTATGGACTCACTGGGGAAGTGTGGGGGGGCTGGATGCCCCCCCCGCCCCCGTGTGGAATATGGGGGTTCATCCCAGGACCCTGGAGCTGAATGAGTTGGGGGGCAATGGGGGGGGGGGGCAGCTCCCAAATAGGGTGAGGGGATAAAAGATGGGGGGGGGGGAAGGAGTTGGGGGCAGCCCCCCAAAAAAATGGGATGGCAGATAGAGGTCAAGGGGATGGGGGGCAGCAGAAATGGGGGGCAGCCCCCCCAAATGGGATGAGATGGGGGGCAAGGAGATGGGGGGCAGCGCCCCCAAAATGGGATGGGGTTCAAGGGGATGGGGGGCAGCAGAAATGGGGGGCAGCCCCCCCAAATGGGATGGAAGAGCGGGGGCAGCAGGGATGGGGGGCAGCCCCCCCCCCAAAAAATGGGATGGGGGATGGGGGTCAAGGGGATGGGGGGGCAGCAAGAATGGGGGGGCTGCCCCCCCAGCTGTGCCCAAGCCCCCCCAGTTCCTCTCCCCACGGCCCCCCCGGGGGGATTTGGGGTGCAGGGGGGCCCCCCCTACCTTGGTGGGGGCTGCGGGTGCTGTGGTGGCGGCGGCGAAGCCCGAATGGCCTTGGGGGGGGGGGCATGGGGGCTCCGCCCCCTCGAGGGGCAAAGTCCGAGCCCCTCCCCACCCCAAATCCCCCCACCAGGGCACCAACCCCCCCAAGGGCAAAAAGCCCCCCCAAATCCCTCCCCCAAGGCACCAACACCCCTAAATATCCCCTGCAGGGCACCAACCAACCCCCCCCAAGAACACCAACCCCCCCCAAATCACCCCCCCTAAAGGAACAACCCCCCCAAATCCCCCTCCCCAGCCCCGGGGGGGGCACTGCCCAGATTTGGGGGGGCCATGGTGCTGGGGGGGGGGATTATCACCCCAAAGGAGCCGTTGTTTGGAGAACAAGGGCCCTCAGAGCAGGGATCAGCGCCCAGAGGATTTGGGGGGGGGGGGGCAATTCAGGCTGAGCCCCCCCACGTCCCCTTCCCTGAAAGCTTTATTCGGGGGGGCCCCCCCAAGGCGCCCAGCGCTGCGGTTGGGGCCCCGTTATCTGGCAGAGGCAGGCGCGGCGGGGGTGGGGGCAGAGGAATTGGGGGTTGGGGGGGGCACTGGTGGTGTTGGGGGGTTCGGGGGGGGGCACTGGAGGTGTTAGGAGTCATGGGGGGGCACCCTGGTGGTGTTGGGGGGCTCGGGGGGGCACTGGAGGTGTTAGGAGTGATGGGGGGCGGTCTGGGGGCCCCTAGTGGGGTGTGGCAGTGTTGGGGGTGGTCCGGGGGGGGGGCACCAGCAGTTTTGAGGGGCCTGGGGGGGGCACCAGCAGTTTTGGGGGGCCCGGGGGGGCACCAGCAGTTTTGGGGGGCCCGAGGGGGGTCACAGTGGCAGCTGAGGAGCCCAAGGGCTGGGGCTGCTCCATGTAGATGTACTTAAGCACAGGGATATTGGGGGATCTGGGGGGGGGGTGTCCTGCAGACTTGGGGGGGTCCGGGGGGGTAATGATGGTGTTGGGGGACCCGGGGGGGGCGGGGGGGTCCCTACAGAGTTTGGGGGCGCAGTGGGGGGTCACAGTGGCAGCTGAGGAGCCCAAGGGCTGGGGCTGCTCCATGTAGACGTACTCGAACGCGGTGATCCTGGGGGGTCTTGGGGGGGGCACCAGCAGTATTGGGGGGCCCCGGGGGGGTCCCGGGGGGGGTTCATCGGTGTCTCAGGAGCCCGAGGGCTGGAGCTGCCCCTTGTAGACGTACTCGAGGGCGGTGGCAATGGTTCGCATGTCCAGCTCGATGCTGCGCGCCCAGTTCTCCACGTCGCCGATCTCCTGCGCCGTGGGGAGGGGGCGTCAGGATGGGGTGAGGGGGACCCTGGGGGTGTTGGGGGGCCCTGATAGCATCACATGGGGACACCCCCCCCCCCATTGTCCCCACACCCTCCCAGCCAGGGACACCCCTACCCAGAGCCCCCTGCACCCCAAATCCAACACTAGAGACCTCCCCAAGCTCCCAGCCCCTTCCCCCCCACAACCTGGGACCCCTCCCCAAACCCCAAACAGGGCCTCCTGCACCCCAAATCCCCTGCCCAGGACCCCCAAACCCCAGCCAGAGACTCTTGATCCCCCAAATCCCTCACCAGGGACCCCCACAAGTCCCCAGCCCTTTCCCTCACACAGCTGGGACCCCCCAAAACCCAGCCAAAAACCTTTGACCCCCTCAAATTCCCCATCAGGGACACCTCAAGCCCCTAGTCCCTTCCCCCACACACCTGGGACCCCCAAAACCTCCAGGCAGAGACACCTGCACCCCAAATCCCCCACCAGGGACCCCCTCAAGCCCCCAGGCCTTTCCCTCACACAGCTGGGACCCCCAAAACCCCCAGGCAGAGACCCCCACACCCCGAATCCCCCACCAGGGACACTCCAAGCCCCCAGCCCTTTCCCTCCCACACCTGGCACCCCCCAAAACCCAGCCAGAAACCCTTGACCCCCCCAAATCCCCCCCCCAAGCCCCCACCCCTTTCCCCCCCCCCAACCTGTGACCCCCCCCAAGCCCCCTGGCTCCTTCCCCACCCTGGGGACCCCCACTCAACCCTCCCTCCCCCCTCATTCTTCGCCACAGGTGAGACGTGGGGGGGCAGATGTGGGGTGGGGGCGCCCCCCCCAGTGCCCCCAACCTTGAGGGCCTGGTTGAAGCTCTCGACCATGGCGATCCAGTGCCCCGTCTGCCTCGCAAACTGCGCGGCCGCCGCCTGCAGAGCCTTCACCTCCTGGTCCAGCTTGCGCTGGTTCACGTACGCCTGCGCCACCCTGGGGGGGACAGGGGGACACGGGGGGGGCAGGGGGACGTGGGGGGCACGGAGGTGACACGGGGGACGTGAGGAGTCAGGGAGATGTGGAATCAGGGGGACGTGGGGGACATGGTGTGGGTCCCAGTTGAGGTTTGGGGTCCTGGTGGGGGTCCCAGTCGGGGGTTGGGGGTCCCAGTTGGGGTTGGGGTTCCTAGTCGGGGTCGGAGGTCCCAGCTGGGGTCCCAGTTGGGGTCAAGGTCCCAGTAGGGGCTGGGGGTCGCAGTGTGGGTCCTGCTGTGGGTCCCAGTTGGGGATCAGTGTTCCCAGTTGGGCTTTGGGGTTCCCAGTTGAAGGTCCCAGTTATGGGTCAGGGTTCCAGCTGGGGGTCCCAGTTGTGGGTCAGGGGTTCCCAGCTGGGGGTCAGGGTCCCAGTTGTGGGTCAGGGCTCCAGTTGGGGGTCCCACTTGGGGGTCCCAGCCGGGGGTCAGGGTTCCAGTTGGGGGTCCCAGCTTGTGGTCAGGGTCCCAGTTGTGGGTCAGGGTCCCACTTGGGGGTCCCAGGTGGGGGTCAGGGTCCCAGTTGAGGGTCAGGGTCCCAGCTGGGGGTCCCAGCTGGGGGGTCAGGGTCCCAGTTGTGGGTCAGGGTCCCACTTGGGGGTCCCAGCTGTGGGTCAGGGTCCCAGCTGGGGGTCCCAGTTGTGGGTCAGGGGTCCTCAGCTGGGGGTCAGGGTTCCAGTTGGGGGTCCCAGCTGGGGGTCAGGGTTCCAGCTGGGGGTCCCAGTTGTGGGTCAGGGATTCTCAGCTGGGGGTCAGGGTTCCAGTTGGGGGTCCCAGATGGGGGTCAGGGTCCCAGTTGTGGGTCAGGGTCCCACTTGGGGGTCCCAGCTGGGGGTCAGGGTTCCAGTTGGGGGTCCCAGCTGGGGGTCAGGGTCCCAGTTGTGGGTCAGGGTCCCACTTGGGGGTCTCAGCTAGGGGTCAGGGTCCCAGCTGGGGGTCCCAGCTGGGGGTCAGGGTCCCAGTTGTGGGTCAGGGTCCCACTTGGGGGTCCCAGTTGTGGGTCAGGGGTTCTCAGCTGGGGGTCAGGGCTCCAGTTGGGGGTCCCAGCTGTGGGTCAGGGTCCCAGTCGGGGGTCAGGGTCCCACTGGGGGTCCCGGCGCCTCACCCCACGTTGAGGTGATCGACCAGGGCCTCTGTCAGGCAGGTAGCGGCCGCGATCGCCTCTCTGCGCCGCCGCTCTGGGGGGTCACAGCCATCAGGGACGCCCATTGCAGTCCCCCACCCCCTTCCCGGTTCCCAGCCGTGACGTCACCAGGGCCCCGTGTGACGTCACCGCTCTGGGCGCTCAGCCCCCCCTTCTTCACGCCCGTGACGTCAGCGCGCGGGGCGGTGACGTCACGCTCAGCCCCCCGCCCACCACATAAGCCACGCCCCCACCTTCCCGCCTTTGACCAATGGGAAGCGTGCGGGCCCCGCCCCTCGTTACCAGGCAACCAATGAGGAGCGAGCCCCGCCCCTCGCCACCCGGTAGTCAATGAGGACCTAGCCCCGCCCCTCGCTGCCCCTCAGCCAATGAGCGGCGAGCCGCGCGGCCGCAGCAGCCAATGGGGATGGCGTGGGCGGTCGCCATGGGGACGGGGAAGGGTTGGGTGGGGGGAGGGGGGAGAAGGGGGCGCTCACCCTGCAGCTCGCGCCGCTCTCCCTGGCGCGCCTGGTGCTCCTTCAGCAGCCGAGACAGCATGGCGGGAGGGGGGGGCCGTCACGTGACCGCGCCGCCACGTGACCGCGCCAGCGGCCCCGCCCACCCACGTGATCAACACCCCGCCCCGCGCGAGGGGCTCTATAAGGGCTCTATAGGGGGGCGACGATGGGGGTATAGGGGGTCTTAGGAGCCTAGATGGATGTTTTAGGGGCCGTAGGGGTCGTGCTGGCAGCCCCTGGGGGTCCTATAGGGGTCCAGCAGGGAGTTACAGGGGCTGAGATGGGCGCTATAGGGGTCCGGATGGGGTCTATAGGGGACTGAATGGGGGTACAGGGACCCAAAGGGTCTATAGGGGTCGTAGGGGGCTATAGGGGCCGTGCTGGCAGCCCCTGGGGGTCCTGTAGGGGTCTAGCAGGGAGCTATAGGGGCTGAGATGGGCGCTATCAGGGTCCGGATGGGGTCTATAGGGGACTGAATGAGGGTATAGGGACCCAAAGAGTCTATAGGGGTCGTAGGGGGCCATAGGGGCCGTGCTGGCAGCCCCTGGGGGTGCGACAGGGGTCTAGCAGGGAGTTACGGGGGCTTAGATGGGAGCTATAGGGGACTGGATGGGAGATACAGGGACCCAAAGGGTCTATAGGGGTTGCAGGGGTTATAGGGGCCATGCTGGCAGCCCTTGTGGGTGCCATAGGGGCTGAGATGGGTGCTATAGGGGTCCAGGTGGGGTCTATAGGGGACTGGATGGGGGATACAGGGACCCAAAGGGTCTATAGGGGTCGTAGGGAGCCATAGGTGCCCTTGGGTGGCTATAGGGGCTCACTGGGAGCTATAGGGTCCCTCTGAGAGCTGTGGGGATCCCTTGGGTGGCTATAGGGGTTCACTGGGGGCTGTGAGGGTACGTTGGGTGGCTATAGGGGTTCACTGGGGGCTGTGAGGGTACGTTGGGTGGCTATAGGGGTTCACTGGGGGCTGTGAGGGTACGTTGGGTGGCTATAGGGGTTCATTAGAGGCTATAGAGGCCTCTGAGGGCTGTGGGGGTCCCTTGGGTAGCTATAGGTTCCCTCTGGGGGCTAATGGGGGTCCATTGAGAGCTATGGAGGTCCCTCTGGGGGCTATAGGGGCCCTCTGGGGGCTGTGGGTATCCCTTGAGTGGCTATAGATGCCCATTGCTGGCTATAGGTGCCCTCGGGGGCTAATGGGGGTCCATTGAGGGGCTACAGGTGCCCTCTGGGGGCTGTGGGGAGTCCCTTGGGTGGCTATGGATGCCCATTGGTGGCTATAGGTGCCCACTGGGCCTATAGGGTCCCTCTGGGGACTGTGGGGGTCCACTGGGGACCTGTTAGAGCCTGAGTGGGGGCTGCTGGGACCCAAGGGGGCTCTAAAAGCCTGGGTGAGGGGCCAACCTGGTGATCCAGGTGGGTCCTATAGGTCTTGGAGGTCCCTTCCTGGTTCCGTGAAGGAGCCGAGCAGGTTTCTGCTAAATCCTCTTTTCCTTCCCAGTGTGGGAATCACGTGGCTCTTGGCCGCGGTGGCACCAAAACCCGGGGGCCAAATCTCAAGAAGATCCAGAACCATCCGTGCCCGATGCCGGGAAGGGATGAGACGGGGCAGCGAGTTATGAAGATGGAATCATCGGCAGCGTGCCGGAAGGGTGAGCTGGCAGCACCGTGGCGCTGCGGCTGAGCTCACCAGCCTGAATCGGCTCCAGAGCTGGCTGGGTGCCCACTGGCCATGGCGAGGAGGAGGACGAGGGGGATGAAGGTCACCTCACCCCTTGGGTTCGACAGGAGAAAGAGGGGAGGGTGGGGGAAGGGGTTGGTGGGTGCTAGGGTGGTGATGGGTGGGCGCTGGGGTGGGGTGGGTGGGTGCTGGGGGGTCTTGGGGTGCTCGGTGGGTGGATGCTGGTGGATCTTGGGGTGCTGGGTGGGTTCTGATGGGTCTTGGGGTGCTTGGTAGGTGGGCCCTGGTGGGTCTCGGGGATCTGAGTGGGTTCTGGTGGGTCTCAGAGAACTGGGTGGGCGCCGTGGCGGTGCCAGGTGGGTGCTGAGAAGGGCTCAGAGTTCAGGCACCCAAAGTTGGGGTTCAGACACCCACGGTTGAGCCTCGCTGGTCACCGTTCCCCCCCATTTCTGTTCAGTGCCATCCTATGCCCTCTCCCAGCCCGGTTCCGGTGTCCCGGGCAGCTCCTCCGCGTGGGTTCGGCTTCTCCTTGGCCCTTGAGCGGATGACCCGGAGCGGCTGCTGGAACTCGAGCCGAGAACGTGGCCGAAGATAAACCAGGAGATGGGTAAAAATAACCGCGATGTCTCCCCACGCGCCCGCCCGGTGCTGCCCGGCTCCAGTTACACAAACAGGTTCTTGCCGGGAGCTTTGGGAAGGACGATGGAATCCGGTTTGCTGTTTCCATCGTTAGCGTGTGGGGCTAACGAGGCCGCTGCTCTCCACGCCCCGGCTTGGCGTGTGCCGGGCTCAGCCGCTCCCCTCGTGAGGCTTGGGTGGGGATCGAGGCGTTGGGGTTTGGTGGGATGAGTGCCGGCGGCGTTCCCAGAACTCGGAACCGCGTTCCTACCCTTCCCTTCCCCAGGAATGCCGATCGCCGGCCGTGACCTTCGCCGGGGATGGTGGAACCAAAGGGCTGCGGAGTTCACACCTCTCCCAGGCGCTGGCATCGACCAGGAATGAGCCTCGGCGTCGGCATCAACCAGAAATGAGACTCAGCATCAGCATGGACCAGGAATGATTTTTGTCTTCCCTGGCACAGAGCGAAACACGCTCCTCTCCACCCGGTGCTGTGGGTGCTGGAGCTGCTCTGTTGCCTCTCTCGCCATCCAAAGATGCTCCAAGTGGGAAACCAGGGTTGGATCCAGCCTCTCGCAGAGTTAACGGCGCTGCCGAGGTGGTTTGGAAGCGATTCCCACCCTCCATCCGCGTAGAAGCACGCGGTGGGTCCCATCCTCGCCGGTGCTGCTCCCGGATTCCAGCTGCTTCTGCGCTTGGGGAGTGAGGGAAGCGCTTCCCCGCGTCTCCTGCTCCTCCTTTTACCTCCTGACCCCGCGAAGGTGGGAATCCTGGCACTGAGCAGGGTGGAGAAAGCCAACCACGGCCTGGGCTGCATCCAAAGCCGTGGGAGCAGCAGGGAGGGAGGAGATTCTGTCCCTCTGCTCTGATCTGATGAGACCAAACCTGGAGCCCTGTGTCCAGTTCTGGAGTCCTCAGCTCGAGAAGGACACGGAGCTGTTAGAGTGAGGGCAGAGGAGGCCACGGAGATCGTCCGAGGGCTGGAGAACCTCCCGTAGGACAGGCTGAAAGAGTTGGGGTTGTTCAGGCTGGAGAAGAGAAGGCTGCAGGGAGACCTTAGAGCAGCTTCCAGCATTGAAAGGGGCTCCAGGAAAGCTGGGGAGGGGCTCTGGACCAGGGACTGCAGGGAGAAGATGAGGGGAATGATTTTGAGCTGAAAGAGGGTGAGATTTTAGAAAGAAATTCTTCATGATGAGGATTTTGCCCAGAGCAGGGGTGGCTGCCCCATCCCTGGAGGGGTTCAAGGTGAGGTTGGATGGGGCTTAGAGCCCCTGATCCAGTGGGAGGTGTCCCTGCCGTGGGATCTGGATGGCTTGGAGGTCCCTTCCAACCCATCCCAGTATTCCATGGGAATTCCCTGCTTCCCCGTCTCAGCAGGAGCCGATGAGGCTGCGGCTCCCGGGAGCTCAGGGATTTGATCCAACCCAGGGCTTGGAGTGAAGACAATTGTCCCAACAAGGAGTTTTCTTCTCCTCTCGCTCCCCCCCAGCCATGAAACCCCCAGTGTTCGGTGCCCGAGCTGGCAAATCCAGCCTCATTTGGAAGTTGGCCCTTGCTCCAACACAGGAATTTTCTCGGGATGGTTCATCAACGTGGCTAAAACCCAACAACCAGCAGCTGCTGCCAGGTGGGACGAGGTCCCAGCAGCCCCGCGCTCGGAAATGTCCCGTTCTCCACGGTTTTGGGGGTTGGAAATTCTCCAAATATTCCAACCTTCCAGGGAAGCCGCTGGGGTTTGGTCTGGAGAAGGGGAGACCTCATCGCTCTACAACTGGAGGGAGGTTGTGGGGAGGTGGGTGTTGGTGTCTTCTCCCAAGGAAGAAGGGATGGGACGAGAGGAAATGGCCTTGAGTTGCGCTAGAAGAGGTTTAGATTGGATATTGGGAAGAATTCCTTCATGGAAAAGGTTCTCAGATGCCAACAGAGACTGCTCAGGGTGGTGGTGGTGGAGCCCCCATCCCTGGAGAGCTTCAAAAGTGATGGAGATGAGCTCAGTGGTGGTCGCGATGATCTCAAAGATCTTTTCCCAACCAAATGATTCCATGGTTCTGTGGATGTGGCTGGCAACACGGGGATCCCGTCTCCTCTATCCCCGCTCCTGGGCACCCCAGTTGGATTTTTTGGGGTCCTCTTTGGCTGAGGGATGGTCCTGGGAGCTCAAATCTTGGTTTGATCTGGATCTTGATCTCTCTTCCCAGCCACAAACAATTTATCCTGCTCCCTAGGGAAGAAACGAGAGCTGCTGGGTGATGGGGTGGGAAAAGGGGGGGCTGGGGAGCCCCCAGGGACCGGGGTTGTTCCCGTCCTCCACTCCCAGGCACCGATCGGCCCTTTTCCCACGTCGGGATGGGATTTGGGAGCCAAGAGAGCAGCTGAGCGTGGGGAGAGCTGGAGGGTGGCCAAGCGAGAGGGGTGAGAGAGAGGTGGGGGGTAACCCCAGCTTTGTGTGTGTGTGTGTGTCCCCCAATCCCCAAAAGCAGGTTGAGGAAGAAGAGGAGGGTGGGATGAAAGGTTGTGCCAGCATGGAGCTCATTTACATGGATAAATAAGCTCGGCCAGCTCCCAGATATCCTCACAGACCGTTGGAGAGAGCGGGAGAGGTTAAAAATAGCTGCTGGGCTGGAAAATATGACTGACCCCCCCCCGCAAGCTGCTCCCCTGGGACTCAGCCCCACGGCTTGGGGGGGGGCCTGGTGAGGAGCACCCCGATTTTGGGGGGCAGGAGGGGATTGGGGTCCCCCTGGGGTCCCCTTCCCACCAGCTGGGAGCCGCTGGGGTGGTAAATTGACCCCCCGAGTGGGGGTCACTGCAGGTTTTGAGGGTCAGGGTATGGGGTATCAGGGTTTCGTGGGGTCAGGGTATTGGGGTGTCAATGCAAGGGGCGGAGTTTGGAGTAGCGGAGTGTTGGGATGCCCTGCCCCACTGGGGGTGCCCTGCCCCATGGCGGGATGCAGGGATGTGGGATGCAGGGATGCCCCGCCCCATAGCGGGATGTGGGGATGCAGAGATGCCCTGCCCCATAGCGGGATGCGGGATGCAGGGATGCCCTGCCCCATAGCGGGATACAGGGATGCAAGGATGTGGGATGCAGGGATGCAGGGGTGCCCTGCCCCATAGCAGGATGCAGGGGTGCCCTGCCCCATAGCGGGGATGCAGGGGTGCCCTGCCCCATAGCGGGATGTAGGGATGCAGGGGTGCCCTGCCCCATAGCGGGATGCAGGGGTGCCCTGCCCCATAGCGGGATGCGGGGATGCAGGGGTGCCCTGCCCCATAGCGGGATGCGGGGATGCAGGGGTGCCCTGCCCCATAGCGGGATGCGGGGATGCAGGGGTGCCCTGCCCCATAGCGGGATGCGGGGATGCAGGGGTGCCCTGCCCCATAGCGGGATGCGGGGATGCAGGGGTGCCCTGCCCCATAGCGGGATGTGGGATGCAGGGATCCCCTGCCCCATAGCGGGATACAGGGATGTGGGATGCAG
Organism: Phaenicophaeus curvirostris; assembly: GCF_032191515.1. Lineage (NCBI taxonomy): Eukaryota > Metazoa > Chordata > Aves > Cuculiformes > Cuculidae > Phaenicophaeus > Phaenicophaeus curvirostris. The sequence continues at coordinate 20,415 of NW_027207110.1, forward strand.
GGATGCAGAGATGCCCTGCCCCATAGCGGGATGCAGGGATGTGGGATGCAGGGATGCAGGGATGCCCTGCCCCATAGCGGGATGCAGGGATGTGGGATGCAGGGATGCAGGGATGCCCTGCCCCATAGCGGGATGCGGGGATGCAGGGGTGCCCTGCCCCATAGCGGGATGCGGAGTGCCCTGCCCCGGGCGTGCCGGGGGTGTTGCCAGCCGGGGGGGGGGCCGGGCTGTTCTTCCTCCTCCTCCTTCTCCTGCTGCTGCTGCTGCGGGTTTCCCTGCGGGGATGGCGGGGCTGGGGGGGCTGGGGGCGCTGCGGCTGCTCGGGCTCAGCCTGCTGCTGGTGGCGACCGCAGCCTTCAACCTGGACGCCGCCGGCTCGCTGCTCAAGGACGGCGACAAGGGCAGCCTCTTCGGCTTCGCCGTGGCCCTGCACCGGCAGCTGCGCCCCGAGCCCGCGGGGTGGTGAGTGGGGACCCCTCCCCGGCTCCCCGTCCCCTCCCCAGGTCCCTGTCCCCTCCCCGGCTCCGGGTCCCCCCCCATCTCCACGCTGAATTGGGGAGCGCAAGCCTTGGATCCCCCCCAAATCCCGCTGGAGAGCTGAGCTGTCCCCCTAAATCCTGCTCTAAGTCGGGTCCCCTCTCTCTGTGTCACCTCCCCGCTCCATGTCCCTTCCCCAGGTCACTGTCCCCTCCCCAGCTCCGGGTCTCCCCCATCTCCACTCTGAGTTGAGGGGCGCAAGCCTTGGATCCTCCCAAATCCCGCAGGAGAGCCGGGCTGTCCTCTCAAATCCTGCTCTAAGTCGGGTCCCTTCTCTCTGTGTCACCTCCCCGGGTCTCTGTCACCTCCTCGAGTCACCCGATCCCCTCCGCGGCTCCAGGTCCTCCCATCTCCATGTTCAGTTGAGGGGCGCAAGCCTTGGATCCCCCCAAATCCCACAGGAGAGCCGGGCTGTCCCCCTAAATCCTGCTCTAAGTCGGGTCCCCTCCCTCTGTGTCACCTCCCTGGGTCCCTGTCCCCTCCTCGGCTCTGCCCTCCCCATCCCCGCATCGAGTTGGGGGGCAGGAGGGGGAGCAGGAGCTGCGGAGCCCCACAAAACCCCACCAGAGAGCTGGGCTGTCCCCCTAAATCCTGCTCTAAGTCGGGTCCCCTCTCTCTGTGTCACCTCCACGCTCCATGTCCCCTCCCCAGGTCCCTGTCCCCTCCTCGGGTCTCTCCCCCCATCCCCGCATCGAGTTGGGGAACAGGAGGGGCGGCAGGAGCTGCAGACCCCCCCAAACCCCACAGGAGAGCCGGGCTGTCCCCCTAAATCCTGCTCTAAGTCGTGTCCCCTCGCTCTGTGTCACCTCCCCACTCCCTGTCCCCTCTTTGGGTCCCTGTCCCCTCCCCAGCTCTGTGTCCCCTCCCTCCCCTCACTGAGTTCAGGTCCCCCCCCCTCCCTCCCCTTATTGCTCCCGGTTTGGGGGTTCAGGGCTGCAGCCCTGAGGGGATGGGGATGGGCGCTGCCACCCGAGTTACTCAGCAGAAGCTGGGGGGCACTGGGGGTCGGGGGCACTGGGAGGACTGGGGGCACCGATTCCCTGGGCTTGGGGGGCTCGGACACGGGGACCCCCCAGCTGTACCCGCTGCCTCCTCTGCGCCGGCGCCCGCTGAGATGCCAAATGCCCACTCGGTGCATGCCAGGGCGGCCACCAGCCCCGTGTCCCCAGGCCCCATGTCCCCCATGTCCCTTGTGTCCCCCCAAGACCCCAATTCCCATGTCCTCCACCCCTGTGTCCCCTGGGGACCCCAAAACGTGTGTCCCGACTGTCCTCTAAAGACCCCCAGCCCCGTGTCCCCAGTCCCTTCATCCCCTGGAGACCCCAGCCCTGTGTCCCTCATGTCCCCCATGTCCCCTGGAGACCCCAACCCCTGTGTCCCCCAGCTCTGTGTCCCCTTGAGACCCCAAAACATGTGTCCCCCATGTCCCCTGGCACCCCCATCCTGTCACCCTAGCACCCCATCCCTGCCCCCAGCACCCCGATCCTGGCACCCCAGCACCCCAGCCCTGCCCCCGGCACCCTCATCCTGGCACCCCAGCACCCCAGCCCTGCCCCCTGCACCCCCATCCTGACACCCCAGCACCCCATCCTGGCACCCCAGCACCCCATCCCTGCCCCCAGCACCCCGATCCTGGCAGCCTGGCACTGCCCAGCATCCCAATCCTGGCACCCCAGCACCCCATCCTTGCTCAACACCCTGTTCCTGGCACCCCAGCAGCCCATCCCTTCCCAGCACCCTGGCCTGGCACCCTATCCTTGCCCAGCACCCCAATCCTGGCACCCTGGCACCTCATCCCTTCCCAGCACCCCAATCCTGGCACCCCTGCACCCCATCCTTGCCCAGTACCCTGGTCCTGGCACCCCAGCCCTTCCCAGCACCCCAATCCTGGCACCCTGGCACCCCATCCTTTCCCAGCACCCTGATCCTGGAAGCCTGGCACTGCCCAGCACCCCAATCCTGGCACCCCGGCACCCCACCCCTTCCCAGCACCCTGTTCCTGGCACCCCATCCTTGCCCAGCACCCCACCCCTGGCACCCCGTCCCCCTGGCACCCCATCCCCACACTGGCCGTGGCCCCGGTGCCTCCTCCTTTTTTGGACATGAGGCTGCGCGGTTATTTTGAGTGAATTCCAGTTTATTTTTACCGCTTCTGCCTCTCGATCCCCCCTCCTGGGGCTCCCTCGTGTCCCCAGGCCACTGGCCTCGCTGCCACAGGGGCCACAGTGGCCACCAAGGAGCCACGGGCCAAGTGGACCCAGCAGAGAGCTCTGGGACCCCTAGGAACCCCAGCCCTGTGTCCCCTGTCCCTCCGAGACCCTTGTCCTGTGTCCTCTGGGGACCCCAGCCCTGTGTCCCCCAGCTCCAAATCCTTTGGGGACCCCAGCCCTGTGTCCCCCAGCTCCAAATCCTTTGGGGACCCCAGCCCTGTGTCCCCCAGCTCCAAATCCTTTGGGGACCCAGCCCCATGTCCCCCAGCTCTAAATCCTTTGGGGACCCCAGCCCCGTGTCCCCCAGCTCCAAATCTCTGGGGACCCCAGCCCTGTGTCCCCCAGTTCCGAATCCTTTGGGGACCCCAGCCCCATGTCCCCCAGCTCCAAATCCTTTGGGGACCCCAGCCCCATGTCCCCCAGCTCCAAATCTTTGGGGATCCCAGCCCCATGTCCCCCAGCTCCAAATCCTTTGGGGACCCCAGCCCCATGTCCCCCAGCTCCAAATTTTTGGGGACCCCAGTCCTGTGTCCTCCAGTTCAAAATCCTTTGGGGACCCCAGCCCCATGTCCCCCAGCTCCAAATCCTTTGGGGACCCCAGCCCCATGTCCCCCAGCTCCAAATCCTTTGGAGACCCCAGCCCTGTGTCCCCCAGCTCCAAATCTTTGGGGACCCCAGCCCCATGTCCCCCAGCTCCAAATCCTTTGGGGACCCCAGCCCCATGTCCCCCAGCTCCAAATTTTTGGGGACCCCAGTCCTGTGTCCTCCAGTTCAAAATCCTTTGGGGACCCCAGCCCCATGTCCCCCAGCTCCAAATCCTTTGGGGACCCCAGCCCCATGTCCCCCAGCTCCAAATCCTTTGGAGACCCCAGCCCTGTGTCCCCCAGCTCCAAATCTTTGGGGACCCCAGCCCCATGTCCCCCAGCTCCAAATCCTTTGGGGACCCCAGCCCCATGTCCCCCAGCTCCAAATCTTTGGAGACCCCAGCCCCGTGTCCCTTTGGGGACCCCAGCCCTGTGTCTCCCAGTTCCGAATCCTTTGGGGACCCCAGCCCCATGTCTCCCAGCTCCAAATCCTTTGGGGACCCCAGCCCCGTGTCCCCCAGCTCTAAATCCTTTGGGGACCCCAACCCCATGTCCCCCAGCCTACATCCCCTCCCTTGGGACCCCCGTCCTCACGCATGCAGGACTGTAGGTTTGCACCCACACACTGTCAGAGGTTCAGAGGGGTTTTGGGGGTGTCCAGGTGCTGCCCCCCAACCCTGATGGGGGTCCCCCCCTGTGCCAGGCTGCTGGTGGGTGCCCCGCAGGCACCGGCACTGCCCAACCAGGGTGCCAACCGCACCGGGGGGCTCTTCGCCTGCCCGCTGACCCCCGAGCTCTCCGACTGCCGACGGGTCCCCATCGATGAGGGAGGTGAGGTGTCCCCTCCCTGGGTCGAGGGGCTCTGTGGGGACCCCCCAACTCAGTCCTGGGGGTCCCACGGGGCTGACGCTGCCCGTCCCCACCAGTGGACCTGGAGCGGGAGAGCAAGGAGAACCAGTGGCTGGGGGTGAGCGTCAAGAGCCAAGGCGCCGGCGGCAAGATCGTGGTGAGCACCAGGGCTGGGGGGATGCCTGGCACCACCCAAAAGGGTTCTTGGGCACAGGAACCGGCTGCCCAAGGTGGTTTTGGAATCCTCGTGCATGCAGGGATTCAAAAACCAAGTGGATGAGGGGTTCAAGGATGGTTTAGTTGGGGTAGATAGAGTTGGACTCAAGGAGCTCAAAGGTCTTTTCCAGCCACCTGGAGTCCCATGTCCAGTTCTGGAGTCCTCGGAGGACACGGAGCTGGTGGAGCGAGGCCAGAGGACACCACGGAAATGATCCAAGGGCTGGAGAACCTCCTGTAGGACAGGCTGAGAGAGTTGGGGTTGTTCAGCCTGGAGAAGAGAAGGCTCCAGAGAGACCTTAGAGCAGCTTCCAGTGCTGAAAGGGGCTCCAGGAAAGCTGGGGAGGGGCTCTGGACCAGGGAATGCAGGGAGAGGATGAAGGGAATGATTTTGAGGTGGAAGAGGGGAGATTGAGGTGAGATCTCAGGAAGAAATTCTTCATGATGAGGATTTTGCCCAGAGCAGTGGTGGCTGCCCCATCCCTGGAGGGGTTCAAGGCCAGGTTGGATGGGACTTGGAGCACCTGCTCCAGCGGGAGGTGTCCCTGCCCATGCAGGGGTGGAACTGGATGGGCTTTGAGGTCCCTTCCAACCCAAACCACCTCATGGTTCCATGATTCCAACTTGCCACCAACCAGAACCCCCAGATCCCATCCCTGGAGGGGTTCAAGGCCAGGTTGGATGGGGCTCGGAGCCCCTGATCCAGCGGGAGGTGTCCCTGCCCATGGAACTGGATGAGCTTTGAGTTCCTTTCCAACCCAAAGAGCAACCACTCAGCCAACGATTGCATTTCTATGCCGTGAAGATCATTTAAACCGCGACGTTGAGCTAAGATGCGGGTTGGAGGTGTTGGAGGCCCCAGATCCCATCCCTGGAGGGGTTCAAGGCCAGGTTGGATGGGGCTTGGAGCCCGTGGAACTGGATGGACGTTGCGGTCCCTTCCAACCCATCCCATTCCTTGATTCCACGCGTCCCCGCAGACCTGCGCCCACCGGTATGAGCTTCGGCACCGCGTGCGGCAGCCGCTGGAGACGCGGGACGTGATCGGCCGCTGCTTCGTGCTGAGCCAGGACCTGCGGGAGCGCGACGAGCTGGACGGCGGCGAGTGGAAATTCTGCGAGGGGCGCCCGCAGGGCCACGACCGCTTCGGGTCCTGCCAGCAGGGCCTGGACGCCGCCTTCAGCCCCGACCAGCGCTACGTCCTCTTCGGGGCACCCGGCACCTACAACTGGAAGGGTGAGGGGGGAACGGGACCCCCGGGCTGGGCACGGAGGTGGGGGGACACGCGTGGTGAGGCGTGTTGGTGCGTGGGAGAGCGTGTGCACACTCGTGGGAGCGAGAGCGTGCATGGGGAGGCGTGTTCTGTGTTCCTACATCCCCAATGTCCCCATGTCCCCCTGTGTACCCCGTGTCCCTCCGTGTCCCCATGTCCCCCCATGTCCTCCCAATGTCCCCATGTTCCCCATGTCCCCCACATCTCCCCAATGTCCCCACATCCCCATGTTCCCATTACCCCCCATGTCCCCATGTCCCCCCATGTCTCCATGTCTCCATGTCCCCCCATGTCCCCCCATGTCCCCACAATGTCCCTATGTCCCCCTGTGTCCCTCATGTTCCCCATGTCCCCATGTTCCCCATGTCTCCATGCCCCTAATGTCCCCCCATGTCCCCCCATGTCCTCTCCATGTCCCCATGCTCCCCCATGTCCCCATGTCTTCCCGTGTCCCCATGTCTCTATGCCCCTAATGTCCCTCCATGTCCCCCCGTGTCCCCCCATGTCCCCCAATATCCTCATGTCCCCCTATGTCCCCCAATGTCCTCATGTCCCCTATGCCCCCCATGTCTCCCCACGTGTCCCCCATGTCCCCCTATGTCCCCCATGTCCCCCCATGTCCCCATGTCCCCCGTGTCCCCCATGTCCCCCCGTGTCCCCCATGTCCCCATGTCCCCCATATCCCTCCATGTCCCCCCGTGTCCCCATGTCCCCCCGTGTACCCATGTGTCCCCCATGTCCCCATGTCCCCCATATCCCTCCATGTCCCCCCGTGTCCCCATGTCCCCCTCTGCCCTCATGTCCCCCCGTGTCCCCCATGTCCCCGTGTCCCCGTGTCCCCCCCCAACAGGGACTCTGCGCGTGGAGCTGCTGCCCCGGAGCCCCCTGGATCTGCTTCGCTTCGACGACGGCCCCTACGAGGCGGGGGGCGAGAAGGACCAGGACCCCTCGCTCATCCCCGTCCCCGCCAACAGCTACCTGGGTAGGGGCCGGGGGGGCACAGGGGGGTCCCCGGCGCCCCCTCAGCCCCCCCTCTCTGCTTCTCTCCCCCCCGGCCCCCCCCAGGGCTGCTCTTTGTGACCAACGTCGATAGCTCAGACCCCGACCAAGTGGTCTACAAATCCCTCGAGCCTGGTGAGAAGGTGCCCGGCGCGCCCGCCGACGTGGCCCCCAATAGCTACTTGGGTTCGTAAGCGACCGCAGCGGCACCGGGGGCCGCTGGCATCTCCGTGTGCCGGAATCCTGTGTGCCGGCATCCCCGTGTGCCGTAATTCCATGTGCCGTCATCCAACGTGCTGCCGGCATCCCCGTGTGCCATAATCTAATGTGCCATCATCCTGTGTGCCGTAATCCCGTGTGCCGTAATCCTGTGTGCCAGGACATCCCCGTGTGCCACCAGCATCCCCGTGTGGTGGCATCCCGTGTGCCAGCATCCCGTATGCCAGCATCCTATGTGCCACTGGCATCCTTGTGTGCCAACAGTGTCCCTGTGTCCCACCGACATCCTTGCGTGCCAGGACATCCCCATGTTCCAATAGCGTCCCCATGGGCCACCGGCATCCCCATGTGCCAGCATCCCTGTGTGCCAGGGCATCCCTGTGTGCCAATAGTGTCCCTGTGTGCCACCAGCATCCCTAATTGCCAGCATCTCCATGTGCAAATCGTGTCCCCGTGGGCCACTGGTGTCCCCATGTGCCACAATCCCTGTCTGCCAGCATCCCATGTGCCATCACCCCCGTGTGCCAGCAGCATCCCCGTGTGCCAGTGACATCCCCGTGTGTCAGTGACATCCCTGTGTGCTGCCATCCCTGGGTGCCACCAGCATCCCGTGTGCCGGTGCCATCCCCGTGTGCCACCAGCATCCCATGTGCCGGCATCCCCCCCTCCCTCAGCTCCCCCCCACGTGCCGCAGCCCCCCCCCCAACTCACCTGTACACGCGTGTTCCTCTGCACACGCCTGCACGGTCCCCCCAGACCCGCAGTGTCACCCTCCAGCACATGCACACGCATGTTCCCCGCATGCACACGCGTGTGCTGAGCTCCCCCCCCCCTTATTCCTTGCACCCCCTTTCATGCATGTAGGTGGCCCTGTCCTGCATCCCCTCGCTGTGCTGGGGGGTCCCCGCCAGGCTGGGGGGGGGGACACAGACCCCAGAGTAAATTGGGGAGCAGAGCCTGGCGGGGCCCCCCCTAACCCGGGTTTTTGCAGGGGGGTGCATGGACCTGGGGGGCTTGGTGGTGGGGGGAGTGCATCCTGCTGGTGCTTGGCTGGGGGTTTGGGGGGGCCTGGGCACCCGCTGCTTGTGGGAAAGGGGGTCCCGGCTCCCCCTTTGGGGAAACTGAGGCACGAGCACTGCCCCTGCTAATGAGTGAGGGAAACTGAGGCACGAGTGGAGCTCCTGCCATTGAGTGAGGGAAACTGAGGCATGAGTGGAGCTCCTGCAAATGAGTGAGGGAAACTGAGGCACGAGTGGAGCTCCTGCCATTGAGTGAGGGAAACTGAGGCACGAGTGGAGCTCCTGCCATTGAGTGAGGGAAACTGAGGCATGAGTGGAGCTCCTGCAAATGAGTGAGGGAAACTGAGGCACGAGTGGAGCTCCTGCCATTGAGTGAGGGAAACTGAGGCACGAGTGGAGCCTCGGCCAATGAATGAGGGAAACTGAGGCACGATTGGAGCACGAGGGTCCCCGGGGGTCCCCAGGGCTGAGCAGAGCAAGCTGGGGGGGCTGTGGCGTGGGTGGGCGCTGACCCCCTGCCCCTTCCCTCAGGCTTCTCGGTGGCGTCGGGCGTGGGGCTGACGCGGCGGCGGGAGTTGAGCTTCGTCACCGGGGCCCCTCGCGCCAACCACACCGGGGCCGTCGTCATCCTGCGCCGCGACAGCGCCAGCCGCCTGGTGCCCGAGGCCGTGCTGCCCGGCCAGCAGCTCAGCTCGGCCTTCGGCTACGCCCTCGCCCTCCTGGACCTCAACAGCGACGGGTGAGCCGGGACCCTGGAACCAGGGAATCGCCACGTTGGGAAAGACCCATCGGATCATCCCACCATTCCCATCAATCACTAACCCATGTCCCTCAGCACCTCGTCCACCCGGCCCTTCAACCCCTCCAGGGAAGGGGACTCAACCCCCTCCCTGGGCAGCCTCGGACAGGGACCAATGACCCTTTCCGTGAAGTATTTTTTCCTGATGTCCAGCCTGACCCTCCCCTGGTGGAGCTTGAGGCCATTCCCTCTCGTCCTGTCCCCTGTCCCTTGGCAGAAGAGCCCAGCTCCCTCCTCTCCACAACCTCCTCTCAGGGAGTTGCAGAGAGCAATGAGGTCTCCCCTCAGCCTCCTCTTCTCCAGGCTAAACCCCCCCAGCTCTCTCAGCCGCTCCTCTTCTTCTCCAGCCCCCTCCCCAGCTTCCTTGCTCTTCTCTGGACTCGCTCCAGAGCCTCAACATCCTTCTTGTGGTGAGGGCCCAGAACTGACCCCAGGATTCGAGGAGCGGTCTCCCCAGGGCCGAGTCCAGAGGGAGAAGAACCTCCCTGGCCCTGCTGGCCACGCCGGGTCTGATCCAAGCCAAGATGCCCTTGGCCTTCTTGGCCCCCTGGGCCCCTGCTGGCTCCTGTTCAACCAACCCCCCCAGGTCCTTCTCCTCCAGGCAGCTTTCCAGCCGCTCTTCCCCTGCTCTGGAGCCCACAGGGTTGTTGCTCCCCAAGCGCAGGACCCCATATTTGCCCTTGGACCCCCTTGACCCCCATTCTCCTCTCCATCCCCAACCCTTGACCCCTTGGATCGTTTCACTGCACCGACTCGCGGTGATGGATCCGTTGTGGCCCCAGTTGGATGGACCTGGTGGTGGGCGCCCCCCACTTTTTCGAGCGCAAGGAGGAGATCGGGGGTGCCGCCTACGTCTACATCAACGCCGCGGGGCGCTGGGACGCCGCCACCCCCCTGCGCCTCAACGGCACCCGCGGCTCCATGTTCGGCATCGCCCTCAGCACCGCTGGCGACCTCAACCACGACGGCTTTGAGGGTAAAGGGGGGACTCCCAGATCCCCATGGGGGGGGGTGTGCACCCCCTAAGAGTCCTGAAAAGGGTCTCGACCCCCCTTGTCCCCCCAGATCTGGCTGTGGGAGCCCCCTTCGATGGTGCCGGCAAGGTCTACATCTACCATGGCAGCGCCCTGGGCATCGTGGTGAAGCCGGCACAGGTGAGGGGTGCAGGGTGGGGGGTTGCTGATCTTTCCCCCCTCAATCCACCAGTTCCCGGTGTCTCAGGGTGCCCCATTCCCAGATTCTGGACGGGGAGGGCGTGGGGGTGACGGCATTCGGCTACTCGCTCTCGGGGGGCCTGGATGTGGATGGGAACCTGTACCCCGATCTCCTCGTCGGGTCCCTCTCCGACACCGTCGCGCTCTACAGGTGGGTGCCCCCATCCGGGGAATCCTGCATCCCCGAGCATCCCCCACCCTGGGAATCCTGCATCCCTGAGCACCCCAACCCCAGGGAATCCTGCATCCTTGAGCATCCCAACCCCAGGAATCCTGCATCCCTGAGCATCCCAACCCCAGGGAATCCTGCATCCTTGAGCATCCCCCACCCTGGGAATCCTGCATCCCTGAGCATCCCAACCCCAGGAATCCTGCATCCCTGAGCATCCCAACCCCAGGGAATCCTGCATCCCCGAGCATCCCCCACCCTGGGAATCCTGCATCCCTGAGCATCCCAACCCCAGGGAATCCTGCATCCCTGAGCATCCCCCGCCCCAGGAATCCTGCATCCCTGAGCATGCCTCATCCCTGAGCTTCCCTACCCCAGGGAATTCTGCATCCCCAAGCATCCCCCACCATCCCCCAAGTGTGGGGTCTCCACAAGTCTCGGGGACCCCTTGAGGGGGGAGGGGGGTGTCAGCCTGGCACCCCATATTTCTCCCCCTCCCCAGGGCTCGCCCAGTCATCCACGTATCCCGGAACGTCTCCCTTCTCCCCGCCAACATCGACCTGGAGCAGAGCAACTGCCAGCACCAGGAGGGCGTCTGGTGGGTGCCCCCCCTGTACCCCCATTCCCAGGGGGCTCAGGGTCGGGGTGCAGCAGAGGGGTGGGTGCCCCCCATCTCACCCTGTTTCCCTGCAGCGTGGACGTCCGAGTCTGCTTCAGCTACACGGCCAGTCCGGCTACCTACAGCCCCCGGCTGGGTGAGCACATGGGGAGCAGCCGATGGGCTGGGGATGGGACCCCTCTCAACTGGGACCCCCTTCATCGCGCCTGTCCCTGTCCCCCCAGTGCTGGAGTACGTGCTGGACGCTGACAGCGAGCGCCGGCGGCTGGGCCACGCGCCCCGCGTCTCCTTCCTCGCCCGCCGGCCCTCGGACCCCGAGCACCAGTTCTCCGACACCGTGGAGCTGCCCCGGCAGCACGCACGAGCCTGCGTCAAAGCCACCTTCCAGCTCCACGTGGGTGGTCCTGACCCATCTCCATCCTCATCTCTGTCCCCATCCCATCCCTTTCCCCAACCTCATCTTCATCCCAGTCCCCATCCCTGTAGCCATCAGAATCCTCATCTTCATCTCTGTCCCCATCCTCATCCTCATCCCAGTCCCCATCCCTGTAGCCATCAGAATCCTCATCTTCATCTCTGTCCCCATCTTCATCCATCTCCATCCCCATCCTCATCCATCTCCATCCCCATCTTCATTTTCTCCCCATTCACATCTCCATCTCCATCCCCATTTCCTTCCCATCCTTGTCCTTGTCCCCATCCCTGTCCCTGCCTCCAGTCCCCATCCTCATCCCTGTCCCCATCCCCATCTTCTTTTTCTCTCCATCCCTGTCCCCATCTTCATTTTCTCCCTGTCCCCATCTCCATCCTCATTCCTATTCCCATCCCCATTTTTATCTCACCCCAACCTTTCCCCATCCTCATCCCTATCCCCATCTTCATCCTTTTCCCCCGTCATCTTCATTTTCTCCCCATCCCTATCCCCGTTTCCATCCTCATCCCTATTCCCATCCCCATTTCTTCCCCATCCCTATCTCCATCTCCATCTCCACCTCCATCCTCATCCCTATCTCCATCTCCATCTCCATCTCCATCCTCATCCATATCTCCATCTCCATCCTCATCTCCATCCTCATCTCCATCTCCATCTCCATCTCCATCCTCATCCCTATCTCCATCTCCATCTCCACCTCCACCTCCACCTCCATCTCCATCTCCATCCTCATCCCTATCTCCATCTCCATCTCCATCTCCAACTCCATCTCCACCTCCACCTCCATCCTCATCCCCATCTCCATCTCCATCTCCATCTCCATCCTCATCCTCATCCCTATCTCCATCTCCATCTCCATCTCCATCCTTATCCCTATTTCTATCCCCATTTCCTCCCCATCCCTGTCCCCATCTCCATCCCCATCTTCATTTTCTCCCCATCCCCATGTTCTCCTCAGCCCTGTCCTTGTCCCCATCCCATCCTCTCCATCCCATCCATCCCACCCTCCTCACCTGTCCCCTTGCCCTCAGGACGGCATCCGTGACAAGCTGCGCCCTATCACCGTCACCCTCGCCTACGGCATCCGGGGCGCCGCGCCAGGGCGGCCGAGCCGGGGGGCCGCGCTGCCCGCCCTGAGCCCCGTGCTCAGCCCCCAGCAGCCCAGCAGCCACCGCAGCGAGGTGGGTGCCCATCGCGGGTTCCCCCCCCAGGGGTCCAGGCTGCGTGGTCCCCGTCCCTGCAGCCACCCCCGTGTCCCCCCAGGTGCATTTCCTCAAACAAGGCTGTGGTGACGACAAGATCTGCCAAAGCAACCTCCAACTCAGCTTCCAGTTCTGCGCCCGCCTCGGTGATGCCGAATTCCAGCCCCTGCCCAGGTGACACCTCTGGGGGGTCTCGTCCCCACCCTACGTGGCTGTTGGGGACACCCGGGGGGGCTCACGGTGGCTTCGCTTGCAGGGGCGCCGATGGCACCGCCGTCTTCGCCATCAGCGACCAGAAGGACGTGGCCTTGGAGATCCAGGTCACCAACGAGCCCTCGGACCCTGAGTGGCCGCAGCGCGACGGGGACGATGCCCACGAGGCCCTGCTCACCGCCACCTTCCCACCCGAGCTGCCCTACTCCGCCATGCGGCCCTTCGACGGCAGGGCGGCACCGGTGGGGGACAGGGGGGCCTGGGGGCACAGGGGGGTGGGATGGGATGGGATGGAGATGGGATGGGATGGGATGGGATGGGATGGGATGGGATGGGATGGGATGGGATGGGATGGGATGGGATGGGATGGGATGGTCCTCAGGGTGGGGATGGTCCTGGGGGTGCAGAGGGCTGGGGTCAGAGGGGACAGAATGATGGGGATGGTCTTCAGGATGCAGAAGGACGAGATGGTCCTCAGGATGGGGATGGAGGGGACAGAGGAATGGGGTGGTCCTCAGGATGCAGAGGGATGGGGATGGTCCTCAGGATGAGGACGGCAAAGGGATGGGGATGGTCCTGGGGGTGCAGAGGGATGGGGATGGTGGGGACAGAGGGATGGAATGGTCCTCAGGGTGCAGAGGGTTGGGGATAGTCCTGGGGGTGCAGAAGGTTGCCAGTGGTTCTGGGGATGCTGAAGGGACAGAGATGGTCCTGGTGGTGTGGGATGGGGCTGGTTCTGGGGATGCAGGGAGCTGGGGATGGTCCCAAGGGTGCTGAGGGCAGAGGGTCCGGAGCAGACTTGAGGATACAGAGACCTGGAGATGCTCCTGGAGGAGCAGGGAAGGTCCTGGGGGTGGTGGGGCTGTGGGATGGGGGCCAGATCTGGGGATGGAGAGGGATGGGGATGGGGGTCAGATCTGGGGATGGAGAGGGATGGGGATGGAGGAGACAGAGGGATGGGGATGGAGGAGACGCGACGGGGATGATCCTGGAGATGCAGAGGGATGGGGACGGTTCTGGGGACACTGGAGGGACAGGGATGGTGCTGGAGGTGTGGGATGGGGGTGTGGGGGTGCAGAGTCGGGGGGTTCCTCCTGGGGCACAGGGGCCTGCAGTGCCATCGCGGGGCTCGCACTGTGCCCGCAGGAGAAGCCGGTGTTCTGCCTCGCCAACCAGAACGGCTCGCAGGTGGAGTGCGAGCTGGGGAACCCCCTGAAACGCGGAGCCCAGGTGGGGTGCAGCTCCTCGCTCCCCACAACCCCGACCCCCAACCCAACCCTCACCCCTCACCCCCTGCCCCCCCAGGTTCGCTTCTACCTCATCCTCAGCACCCTCGGCGTCACCATCCAGACCACGGACCTGGCGGTGGAGCTGGCCTTGTCCACGTGAGCCTGGGGAGGGTCTTCACCATGGAGCCCCCGCTCTGCTCTCTGCTTTGGGGCACCCACAGGGGGAATTTGGGGTGATGTCCCCCCTAAATCCCCCTCCCACATCCTCCCAGGATCAGCGAGCAGCCGGGGCTGGAGCCGGTGGTGGCTCGTGCCCGCGTGGTCTTCGAGTTGCCCGTGTCTGTGACGGGGTGAGTGAGGGTGGGAAGGGATGGGGGGGCTGGACCCCCCCTTCCAGGAACCACCCTGACCCCCCAGGTCTCCCCACAGCGTGGCTGTGCCCCCCCGGCTCTTCTTCGGAGGGGTGGTGCGGGGCGAGAGCGCCATGCGGCGCGAGAGCCAGGTGGGCAGCGCCGTGCGCTTCGAGGTGACGGTGAGTGGTACCCGATGCCGAGCATCCCGGGGGATGTGGGATTTGGGGGGGCTCGGTCCCCTGCTCCCCTTCATCCCTGGGCTCCTGGGGATGCAGGATTTAGGGTTCTGGGTCCCCTTCCCACGTTGAACTGCTGAGGGTTGTGGGATTTGGGGGGCTCATTCCCCTGCTCCCCTTCATCCCTGGGCTCCTGGGGATGCAGGATTTGGGGTTCTGGGTCCCCTTCCCACCTTGAACCGCTGAGGGCTGTGGGATTTGGGGGGCTCACTCCCCTGCTCCCCTTCATCCCTGGGGTTCCTGGGGATGCAGGATTCGGGGGGCTGGGTCCCCTGCTCCCCTCCCCACCCTGGGCTGCTGGATGAAGGGGATTCCGTGCTGTCCCCCTCATTCCACCGTCCCCCCCAAGGTCGCCAACCGAGGTCCCTCTCTGAAGACTTTGGGCTCCGCGTCCCTCACGCTGCTCTGGCCCCACGAGCTCCGCAACGGCAAGTGGCTCCTGTACCCGCTGAGCCTGGAGCTGGCGGCGGGCGCGGGGCAGCGCGTGGCGTGCCAGCCCGCTGCCAACCCCCTGCGCCTGGCACTGGTACGAGCACCGGGACCTGTGGGGACACGGGGTTGGGGGGACTGAGCTGCACCCCTAAATCCCCATCCTGCCCCCCCGTCCAGGAGCCACGAGGGGAGACGGACCCTGAGGTGCCCACACCAGGGTCCTGGTGGGTGCCGGCACCTGCGGAGAGGAGGAAGAGGAACGTCACGCTGGTGAGGGGTGAACCCATTCTTGGGGTGCCTCCCCACCCCTCTCCTGGGGTGCCCTTTCTCCTGGGGGCTCCCTGGGTCTGGATTCTCCCACTTCTGAGGTGCCCCTGCTCTTGGGGTGTCCCTGCTCCTGGGGGGCTCCTGTGCCTGAGATGCTCCTATTCCCGGGGAGCCCCCAATCTTGGGGTGCTCCTGTGCCTGAGGTCCCCCTGTACATCTTGGGTGCCTGCATTCCTGGAGTGTCCCTATTTCTGGGGTGCCCCCATTCCCGGGGAGCCCTTTGTCCTGGGGTGCCCCTGGGTCTGGATTCTCCCACTCCTGGGGTGCCCCTGCTCCTGGGGGGCTCCGGTGCCTGAGATGCCCCCGTTCCTGGGGAGCCCGCAATCTTGGGGTGCCCCTGTGCCTGAGATGCCCCCACTCCTGGGGAGCCCCCAGTCTTGGGGTTCTCATCCTGAGATGCCCCCATTCCTGGGGATTCCCTGCTCCTGGGGTTCTCCTGTGCCTGAGATGCCCCCCATTCCTGGGGACCCCTCAATCCTGGGGTGCCCTTGCTTCTGAGGTGCCCCTGCTCCTGTGCTTGGGGTGCCCCCTTTCTGGGGACCCCCCAATCCTGGGGGGCTCCTGTGCCTGAGATGCCCCCATTCCTGGGGTGTCCTTGCTTTTGGGGGGCTCCTGTGCCTGAGATGCCCCCATTCCTGGGGTGTCCTTGCTTTTGGGGGGCTCCTGTGCCTGAGATGCCCCCATTCTGAGAACCCCCAAATCCTGGGGTTGCCTTGCTTTGGAGATGCCCCTTCTCCTGGGCTGCTCCTGTGCTTGGGGCGCCTTTGTTCCTGGGGCTCCCCCCACCCCTCTTGGGGCCCCCAGCCCTGCTGACCCCCCCCCCTTTCTCCTGCTCCCCAGGACTGTGCCCAGGGCACCGCGCGCTGCCTCCCTTTCCGCTGCCCCCTGTCCAGCTTCGAGCGCGCGGCCGTGCTGACGGCCCGCGGGCGCCTCTGGAACAGCACCTTCCTGGAGGTAGGAGAGACGGGGGACACGGCTGGGACCCCCACAACGGGGACACGATAGGTGCCCCCCCTTATGGGGAAGGGGCTCACCTCACCCTTGGCACCACCAGGAGTACCTGGCCGTCACCTCGGTGGAGCTGATCGTCCGCGCCAGCGTCTCGGTGACCTCCTCCATCAAGAACCTGGTGTTGAAAGATGCCTCCACGCAGGTCTGGATCCTCCAGCCCCCTCGGAGCTCCCCAGTAATCCCCCACCAGCATCCCCCTTGACCGCCCTCCCCTCCCCTAGATCTCCGTCTCCATCTACCTGGATCCCGGCGCGGCGGTGGCCGGCGGCGTGCCCTGGTGGGTCATCCTGCTGGCCGTGCTGGCCGGAGCCCTCGTCCTGGCCCTGCTGGTTGCCATCCTCTGGAAGGTGAGGGAGGGGACTGGGTTCCCAGGACATGCTGAGCGGTGACACCAGAGCCGTGTGGCCACACTGCGCCAATCCAGGCTGAACATGAGCCAGCAGCGTGGTTGATGGCCAACTGACCATGAGCCAGCAGGGGCCCAGGGGGCCAAGAAGGCCAAGGGCATCTTGGCTTGGATCAGACCCGGCGTGGCCAGCAGGGCCAGGGAGGTTCTTCTCCCTCTGGACTCGGCCCTGGGGAGACCGCTCCTCGAATCCTGGGGTCAGTTCTGGGCCCTCCCCACAAGAAGGATGTTGAGGCTCTGGAGCGAGTCCAGAGAAGAGCAAGGAAGCTGGGGAGGGGGCTGGAGAAGAAGAGGAGCGGCTGAGAGAGCTGGGGGTGTTTAGCCTGGAGAAGAGGAGGCTGAGGGGAGACCTCATTGCTCTCTGCAACTCCCTGAGAGGAGGTTGTGGAGAGGAGGGAGCTGGGCTCTTCTCCCAAGGGACAGGGGACAGGACGAGAGGGAATGGCTTCAAGCTCCACCAGGGGAGGTTTAGGCTGGACATCAGGAAAAATATTTCATGGAAAGGGTCATTGGTCCCTGTCAGAGGCTGCCCAGGGAGGGGGTTGAGTCCCCTTCCCTGGAGGGGTTTAAGGGATGGGTGGACGAGGTGCTGAGGGACATGGGTTAGTGATTGATGGGAATGGTTGGACTCGATGACCCGGTGGGTCTTTCCCAACCTGGTGATTCTGTGATGACTTGGAGCCGATGCTGAAGCCGGGGTGCCGTGCCGTCCCTGACCGCCGCTCCCCACAGGTGGGCTTCTTCCGCCGTGCCCGCCGCGTGCCGCCGGCTGTGCCGCAGTACCACGCGGTGAAGATCCCACGGGAGGAGCGGCAGCAGTTCCGCGAGGGCAAGACGGGCACCATCCAGAGGAAGGAGTGGGCGGCCGGCCTGAGGGAGCAAAGCGACGGCCGCGTTGCCCCCAGCTCGGCGTAGCCGGGGGGACGCGGGACTCGGATTCTTCTCCTCGTCCCACAGAGCCTCGAGCGGCACCGGGGGACGGAGACGCGTGTGCAGGCGCACGCCGGGAGCCGCAATGGGGCCCCACGGGGACTGCTGTGCCCCACGGCGATGTTGTCCCAATAAAAGGAGCAGCTCCTCTGTCACCAACATCAGGAGAAGAAGGTCCTTCACACCAAAGTGGTCTTAAGAAACAATGCCGATGAAAGGTTGTGGTTACGATGGTTATGAAACGATGGTTATGAAAGCAGAGATTTATACACTGAATTTATGCGTCTCTACACCTGGGTCGGGACAATCCGTGGTTTCAGTCCAGGATGGGGGATGATTGGGTGGAGAACAGTCCTGAGGACTCGGCGTGCCGGGCAATGAGAAGCTCGACATGAGCCGGCAACGTGCGCTCGCAGCCCAGAAACCAACCTGGGCTGCATCAAAGCAACACGGCCAGCAGGGAGGGAGGGGATTCTGCCCCTCTGTGCCTCTCTGGTGGGACCTCATCTGGAGGATTGGGTCCAGTTCTGGAATCCTCAACATAAGGAGGAGATGGAGCTGTTGGAACGGGTCTAGAGGAGGCTACAGAGATGATCCGAGGGCTGGAGAACCTCCCGTACGAGGACAGGCTGAGAGAGTTGGGGTTGTTCAGCCTGGAGAAGGCTCTGAGGAGACCTTATAGAGACCTTCCAGACCTGAAAGGGGCTCCAAGAAAGCTGGGGAGGGGCTGTTCATAAAGGCTTGTGGTGATAGGATGAGGGGGAATGGGGATAAACTGGAAAGGGGCAGATTTAGGCTCGATATAAGGAAGAATTTCTTCCCCATGAGGGTGGGGAGGCCCTGGCCCAGGTTGCCCAGGGAAGTTGTGGCTGCCCCATCCCTGGAGGTGTCCGAGGCCACGCTGGATGGGGCTTGGAGCCCCTGATCCAGTGGGAGGTGTCCCATTAATCGCCTTTCTCAGTTAATTATAACCGGTCCCCCCCACCCCATGCAAGCTCCCCAGTCCTTTATTGACCCTGAGCTCTGCAAAGCCGCCCCTGGCTCCATTTTCTTGCCCTTTGGCCTCATTTAAGGCCTCAGATAATGCCCACAATAAGGGGTATTTAGATTTCCCATCGTTCTGGCTCCTGAAGGGCCGTCTGGATGCTGTTTCTCTGCAGATTTGATGCTTCCCTGTGGTTCTGTGCCCCCAGTAGGGCAAAAGGAGAGGGCTCGGCTGTTCATTAACTCCCAGGACTGGATTAAAGACAGGGGAGGCAAAGCCACCACGATGGGGGATGTGGCCGCCATGATGGGGTGTGACCGCCATGATGGGGGATGTGACCGCCATGATGGGGTGTGACCGCCATGATGGGGGATGTGACCGCCATGATGGGGGTGGCATAGCCGCCATGATGGGG
>NW_027207111.1:0-38452 GCF_032191515.1 Phaenicophaeus curvirostris
CCATTTTTTGGGGGGAGGGACACCCCCTCAGTTTTTTGGGGGGGCGGGGGGGGTCCTGACGCACCCCAGATAAAGCTTCTTCAATAAAGCCGCGGGGTTCAGGCGGGTTCCGCGTTCCAGCTGCTTTACTGGCGCGATGCGGGGGGGTGGGGGTGAGGAAAGGGGGTGTCGGGGGGGGGGGGGAAAAGGGGGTGTTGGGGGGGGGTTCCCCGCGTTGTGGGGCGCCCCCCGCGCTACGAGCCCGCGTGCAGGACGCGAGCTCGGCTCCGCAGCGCCTCGAACTCTCGCTGCACGAAGTCCGTCAGCGCCTTGCGGGTCTCGGTCTGTGGGGCAGACGCCGCGGGGGGTGAGGTTGGGGGGGGGGGTTCGGGGTTAGGGGGGGCTCGGGGGGGGCCCCCCAAGTACTCACGGCGGGCGCCCCCTCGGCGCGGAGACGCTCGCGGAGGGCTCGGACGCTGAACGGGCGACCCACGACCACCGTGATGCGCTGGGGGGGGGGCAGCCGGTCAGTGGCCCCCCCCCTGCCCCATAACTGCCCCCCCCTGCCCCCATAACTGCCCCCACTGCCCCATAACTGCCCCCCATCTGCACTCAATTGCCCCCTATATGCTCACCTGCCCCCCATCTGCCCACACTACCTGCCCCCCCTGCCCCCAGCTGCCTCCCATCTGCACTCACCTGCCCCCCATATGTTCACCTGCCCCCATCTGCCCCACTACCTGCCCCCCTGCCCCATAACTGCCCCCTATCTGCACTCAACTGCCCCCCCGCCCCACACTGCCCCCCACCTGCGTTCAGCTGCCCCTTATATGTTCACCTACCCCCCATCTGCCCCACTACCTGGCCCCCATCTGCACTCAACTGCCCCCCATATGCTCATCTGCCCCACTACCTACCCCACTACCTGCCCCCCTGCCCACAGCTGCCCCACTACCTGCCCCCCGCCCCATAACTGCCCCCTATCTGCACTCAACTGCCCCCCCAGCCCCATAACTGCCCCCCACCTGCGCTCAGCTGCCCCCATATGCTCACCTGCCCCCCATCTGCCCCACTACCTGCCCCCTGCCCCACTACCTGCCCCCTATCTACACTCAACGCCCCCCCGCCCCACAGCTGCCCCCCCAACTGCACTCAACTGCCCCCATATGCTCATCTGCCCCACTACCTGCCCCCCCTGCCCCACAGCTGCACCCCAGCCCACAACTGCCCCCCATCTGCACTCAGCTGCCCCCCATCTGCATTTACCTGCCCCCCGCCCCACTACCTGCCCCCATCTGCACTCAATGCCCCCTATATGCTCACCTGCCCCCCATCTGCCCACTACCTGCCCCCCATCTGCACTCAACTGCCCCCCATATGCTCACCTGCCCCACATCTCATTCACCTGCCCCCCATCTGCCCCACTACCTGCCCCCCTGCCCCCTATCTGCACTCAACTGCCCCTCCAGCCCCATAACTGCCCCCCACCTGCGCTCAGCTGCCCCCATATGCTCACCTGCCCCCCATCTGCCCCATTACCTGCCCCCCAGCTGCCCCCCCCCCCACTCACCTGCCCCACACGCGGGATGTACGGGGGGTTGTTGGGCAGGACCTCGTTCAGCCCTGGGGGCAGCAGGGGGAACCGTGGGGGGGGGGCAGGACCCACAACTGCCCCCCCCGAGTGGCCACCAACCCCTCCTAAGTGGCCACTAGCCCCGTCTCCAGCCCCCCAAGTGGTCACCAACCCCTCCTAAGTGGCCACTACGCCCGTCTCCAGCCCCCCAAGTGGCCACCAACCCCTCCTAAGCCACTAGCCCCGTCTCCAGCCCCCCAAGTGGCCACCAACCCCTCCTAAGTGGCCACTAGCCCCCATCTCCCAGCCCCCCAAGTGGCCACCAACCCCTCCTAAGTGGCCACTAGCCCCGTCTCCAGCCCCCCAAGTGGCCACCAACCCCTCCTAAGTGGCCACTAGCCCCCGTCTCCAGCCCCCCAAGTGGTCACCAACCCCCTCCCTAAGTGGCCACTAGCCCCATCTTCAGCCCCCCAGTGGCCACCAACCCCTCCTAAGTGGCCACTAGCCCCATCTCCAGCCCCCCAAGTGGCCACCAACCCCTCCTAAGTGGCCACTAGCCCCGTCTCCAGCCCCCCAGGTGGCCACCAACCCCTCCTAAGTGGCCACTAGCCCCATCTCCAGCCCCCCAGCTGGCCACCAACCCCTCCTAAGTGGCCACTAGCCCCATCTTCAGCCCCCAAGTGGCCACCAACCCCTCCTAAGTGGCCACTAGCCCATCTCCAGCCCCCAAGTGGCCACCAACCCCTCCTAAGTGGCCACTAGCCCCGTCTCCAGCCCCCCAAGTGGCCACCAACCCCTCCTAAGTGGCCACTAGCCCATCTCCAGCCCCCCAGCTGGCCACCAACCCCTCCTAAGTGGCCACTAGCCCCATCTTCAGCCCCCCAAGTGGCCACCAACCCCTCCTAAGTGGCCACTAGCCCCATCTCCAGCCCCCCAAGTGGCCACCAACCCCTCCTAAGTGGCCACTAGCCCCGTCTCCAGCCCCCCAAGTGGCCACCAACCCCTCCTAAGTGGCCACTAGCCCCGTCTCCAGCCCCCAAGTGGCCACCAACCCCTCCTAAGTGGCCACTAGCCCCGTCTCCAGCCCCCCCAAGTGGTCACCAACCCCTCCTAAGTGGCCACTAGCCCCGTCTCCAGCCCCCCCAAGTGGTCACCAACCCCTCCTAATGCCACTAGCCCCGTCTCCAGCCCCCCAAGTGGTCACCAACTCCTCCTAAGTGGCCACTAGCCCCGTCTCCAGCCCCCCAGTGGCCACCAACCCCTCCTAAGTGGCCACTAGCCCCATCTCCAGCCCCCCAGCTGGCCACCAACCCCTCCTAAGTGGCCACTAGCCCCGTCTTCAGCCCCCCAAGTGGCCACCAACCCCTCCTAAGTGGCCACTGCCCCTCACTCACCCCCGTGCCAGAGCGGGAGGACGATGGGGTCGAGGCTGCACTCGGCCAGGAGCCGCCCGATGCCTGCGGGCAAGTGACCACTGAGGGGGGGGGAGTGGCCACTGAGGGGGAGGGAGTGGCCACTGGGGGGGGGAGGGGGGTGTCAGTGGCCACTGGGGGGGGGTCAGGGGAGTTAGTAGCCACCCGGGGGCGGTTGGTAGCCAGGCTCTCACCCCACTTGAAGCGCACGCTCTCCTGGTCCAGCATCACTTACCTGGGGGGGAGAGCTCCCAGTACTCCCAGTGCCCTCCCAGTGCCTCCCAGTGCCTCCCAGTCCCCTCCCAGGCCTCCAGTGCCCCTCGACCCAGTGCCCTCCCAGTGCCCTCCCAGTCCCTCCCAGTCCCTCCCAGTCCTCCAGTGCCCCCCAGTGCCCCTCCAGTGCCTCCCAGTGCCCTCCCAGTGCCCTCCAGTGCCCTCCCAGTGCCTCCCAGTCCCCTCCCAGTCCCCTCCCAGTGCCTCCCAGTGCCTCCCAGTGCCCTCCCAGTGCCCTCCCAGTGCCTCCCAGTGCCTCCCAGCGCCCTCCCAGTGCCCAGTCTCCTTCAACCAACCACCTCGCCGCGTTTCCAGTCTCCTCCCAGTCCTCCAGTTCCCTCCAGCCCTCCCATCTCCACCCCCCCAGCCCCCTCCCAGTGCTCCCAGTACCCTCGGGGAAGACGTGCACCCCACTCCCCCTGGTTGAGCTTCTCCAGGATGAAATCCATCCCGCGCTGGTAGACGCCGTCCCCTGCGCACCAGTTCAGCGCTGGGAGCCCCCCAGTATGGACTGGGGAGCGCCCCCCAGCCCCTCCCAGTCCCCTCACTGGGACAAACTGGGACGCAGCGGCCCCTCCCAGTCCCTCCCAGTCCCTCCCAGTCCCCTCCCAGTCCCCCCCCAGTCCCCCCCCAGTCCCTCCCAGTCCCTCCCAGTCCCTCCCCGTCCCTTCCCATCCCTCCAGTCCCTCCCAGTGCCTCCCAGTCCCTCCCAGTCCCTCCCAACCCCTTCCCAGTCACCCCCCAGCCCCTCCCAGTCGCTCCCAGTCCCCTCACGCGGCAAACTGGGACGCAGCGCCCCAGGCTGAAGAACCGGGAGTGCAGCTGGCGGGTGAAGCAGATGTCGGCGGCCGTGGGGGTCCTGGGGTGGGCCGGGGGGTGGGATCAGACCCCCAGCCGCGCCCCCCCCCACTGCTTCCCAGTCCCTCCCAGTTCCTTCCGCCTGCTCCCAGTTCCCCCACCCCGCTCACCACCGCATCTTCTCCAGGTTCCACACATGTCGCAGCTTCAACGAACCTGGGGGGGAAGGGGGGAAATGGGGGGGGGGGGGGGGGCACCCTCTGCCCCCCCCAGTGCCTCCCAGTCCCCCCCAGTCACACCCCCATCTCCCCAGACCCCTTTTGACCCCCCCAGTCCCTCCCAGTCGCCACCCATTTGCCCTCCCCAGTCCCCTCCAGCCCTCCCAGTGCCCCCCAGGTCCCTCCCAGTGCCCCCCAGTCCATCCCAGTGCCCCCCAGGTCCCTCCCAGTGCCCCCCAGTCCATCCCAGTGACCCCCAGGTCCATCCCAGTGCCCCCCAGGTCCCTCCCAGTGCCCCCCAGTCCATCCCAGTGACCCCCAGGTCCCTCCCAGTGCCCCCCAGGTCCCTCCAGTGCCCCCCAGTCCATCCCAGTGACCCCCAGGTCCCTCCCAGTTCCTCCCAGTCCATCCCAGTGCCCCCCAGGTCCCTCCAGTGCCCCCCAGGTCCCTCCCAGTGCCCCCCAGTCCATCCCAGAGCCCCCCAGTCCATCCCAGAGCCCCCCAGGTCCCTCCCAGTGCCCCCCAGGTCCCTCCCAGTGCCCCCCAGGTCCCTCCCAGTGCCCCCCAGTGCCCTCACGTTCCTCCCAGTCCCTCCCAGTGCCTCCCAATGCTCCCTAGTCCACTCCAGTGCCCCCCCCCAGCGCCCCCGAGTCCCTCCCAGTGTCTCCCAGTGCCTCCCAGTCCCCACCACCCTCCTTTTGCCCCCTCCCATTGCCCTCCCAGTACCCCTCAGTGCCTCCAGCCCCTCCCAGTGCTCCCAGTTGCCCCCCTCACCCCAGAGGTGAGGGTCGTCCATGCAGGACTGGTGGTTGGCGATGGTGAGCAGGGGGGTGCGCGGCCCCCCTCCCCTCCACCAGCGCGTGCAGCACGGCCGCGTTGTGCACCCCGCAGCCGGTTCAAGTACCCTGGGGGGGGGCAAATAAATAAGGGAAGGGGGCAAATAAATAGGAGAGAAGACAAACATATAGGGGAGGCGGCAAATAAATGGGGGAGGAGGGCAAATCAATAAGGATGGGGGGCAAATCAATGGGGAGGGGGAAAAATCAATGGGGAGGGGGAAAATAAATGGGGGAGGAGGCAAATAAATGGGGGAGGGGGCAAATAAATGGGGAGGGAGACAAATAAATAGGAGAAGAGACAAATAAATGGGGGAGGGGGCAAATAAATAGGAGAGTGGGCAAATAAATGGGGGAGGGGGGGCAAAAAAATAGGGGGAGGACACCCAGAGCCCCCCCAGACCCAACTGTACCCCCCGACCTCCAGGAATACCCCCTAAACCCCCCCCCTCCATCACCCCGCAGGCGGTTTGGGTGCCCTGGGGGGGCAAATCATCGGGGTGGGGGGTAACCAACGGGGCTGTAGGTGCCCCCCCCGGCTCGACTCACGGGTCCACACGCGGCTGTAGGTGCCCACCAGCCCGGTGACCAGGCGGCTGGCGAGAGCCCAGGGCAGGGGGGGCTCCGAGGGGGGGAACGGCCACGGCACCGGCAGCGGCATCGCCGCATCGCGGGGGGGGGGGGGGGGGGGGCAAAAAATAAGGGGGGGGGGCAAAACAAGGGGGTAAAGGAGGGACGGGGGGTAAATGGAGGGGGAGAAAGGGGGTTAAGGGGGGCGGGGGGGTAAGGGGGGCAGGAATGGGGCTGAGGGGGCCCGGGGGGAGGTCACAAAGGGGGAAAGAGGGGGGGAAAGGGGGTAAAAGGGGCCCGGGGGGGGCGCTTCGACGAGGAGGGGGGGGGGAACGGAGAGCCCCCCTCGTCCCGGCCCGCTGCCGCCGTAAAGCGTCGCGAACGCAGCCGTAAAGCGCGCAGCGCCCTGGGGTCACAGCGCGACACTCCCCTCCTCGCCGTCACCCCGGGCGACGCGCGAATGTAGCCGTAAAGCGCGCAGCGCCCTGGAGGCGAAGCGCGACACTCCCCCCCCGCCGTCACCTGGGCGACGCGCGCTGTCATTTTGCGAACGCAGCCGTAAAGCGCGCAGCCCCCTGGGGTCACAGCGCGACACCCCCCGTCACCCAGGCGACGCGCGCCGCCATCTTGTCCAGAGGCGGCGGCGCGGGGACCCCGGGCCCGATCCGGCCCCTCCCGAGGGGCCCAGGACCCCCCCCCGGCCCCCAGAGACACCCCCCACCCCTCCTAAACCCCCTCCCGATCCCCCCTTCCCCCTAGCGACCCCACCCCCCCCCAGGTTTCCCCTTCAGGGGATCCCCCCCCCTCCCCGGGACCACCGCCCCCCTCCAGAAGATCCTCCTCCTCCAGCCCCCCCAGATCCCCCCTAAACGCCCCCTCCCCGCCACAGAGCTCCCCTCAAATCCCCCCTTTTCCCTTAAGGACTCGCCCCCCCCCCCACACACACCGATCGCCCCTTCCCCACAAGGACCCCCCCCCCGGGCCCCCCAGCCCCCCCGCCATGGCGGCCGTGTGGCAGCAGGTCCTCGCCGTGGATGCCAGGTGAGTCCTGGGGGCCCCGAGAGCCCTTTGGGGACACATCCTGACCCCTAAAGCCCTTTGGGGACGCATCCTGACCCCCGGAGCCCTTTGGAGGGGTATCCAGAGCCCCTTGGGGCGGATCCTGACCTCCAGAGCCCTTTTTGGGGGCGGATCTTAACCCCCAGAGCCCCTTCGGGGACACATCCTGACCCCCAGAGCCCTTTGGGGACACATCCTGACCCCTAAAGCCCTTCGGGGACACATCCTGACCCCCAGAGCCCTTTGGGGAGGGATCCAGAGCCCCCTGGGGTGCATCCTGACCCCCAGAGCCCTTTGGGGAGGGATCCAGAGCCCCCTGGGGTGCATCCTGACCCCCAGAGCCCTTCGGAGACACATTGTGACCCCCAGAGCCCTTTGGGGACACATTCTGACCCCTAAAGCCCTTTGGGGACGTGCTGACCCCCTAGAGCCCTTCGGAGACATGTTGTGACCCCCCAGAGCCCTTTGGGGACGCATCCTGACCCCTAAAGCCCTTTGGAGGGGTATCTAGAGCCCCTTGGGGCGGATCCTGACCCCCAGAGCCCTTTGGGGACACATCCTGACCCCCAGAGCCCTTTGGGGAGGGATTCAGAGCCCCCTGGGGTGCATCCTGACCCCCAGAGCCCTTCGGAGACACATTGTGACCCCCCAGAGCCTTTCGGGGACACATCCTGACCCCCGGAGCCCTATGGAGGGGTATCCAGAGCCCCTTGGGGCGGATCCTGACCCCCTGAGCCCTTTGGGGAGGGATCCAGAGCCCTTCGGAGACACATTGTGACCCCCCAGAGCCCTTCGGAGACACATTGTGACCCCCAGAGCCCTTTGGGGACGCATCCTGACCCCTAAAGCCCTTTGGGGACACATCCTGACCCCCAGAGCCCTTCGGAGACACATTGTGACCCCCCAGAGCCCTTTGGGGACGCATCCTGACCCCTAAAGCCCTTTGGAGGGGTATCTAGAGCCCCTTGGGGCGGATCCTGACCCCCAGAGCCCTTTGGGGACTCATCCTGACCCCCAGAGCCCTTTGGGGAGGGATTCAGAGCCCCCTGGGGTGCATCCTGATCCCCAGAGCCCTTCGGAGACACATTGTGACCCCCCAGAGCCCTTTGGGGACACATCCTGACCCCCGGAGCCCTTTGGGGACACATCCTGACCCCCAGAGCCCTTCGGAGACTCATCCTGACCCCCAGAGCCCTTTGGGGAGGGATTCAGAGCCCCCTGGGGTGCATCCTGACCCCCAGAGCCCTTCGGAGACACGTTGTGACCCCCCAGAGCCCTTTGGGGACACATCCTGACCCCCAGAGCCCTTCGGAGACTCATTGTGACCCCCAGAGCCCTTTGGGGATGCATCCTGACCCCTAAAGCCCTTTGGGGACACATCCTGACCCCCTAGAGCCCTTCAGAGACACGTTGTGACCCCCAGAGCCCTTTGGGGACACATTCTGACCCCTAAAGCCCTTTGGGGACACATCCTGACCCCCTAGAGCCCTTCGGAGACACGTTGTGACCCCCAGAGCCCTTCGGAGACACATTGTGACCCCCAGAGCCCTTTGGGGACACATCCTGACCCCTAAAGCCCTTTGGGGACACGTGCTGACCCCCTAGAGCCCTTCAGAGACATGTTGTGACCCCCTAGAGCCCTTTGGGGACACATTCTGACCCCCAGAGCCCTTTGGGGACACATCCTGACCCCTAAAGCCCTTTGGGGACACATCCTGACCCCCAGAGCCCTTCGGAGACACGTTGTGACCCCCCAGAGCCCTTTGGGGACGCATCCTGACCCCTAAAGCCCTTTGGAGGGGTATCTAGAGCCCCTTGGGGCGGATCCTGACCCCCAGAGCCCTTTGGGGGCGGATCTTAACCCCCAGAGCCCCTTCGGGGACACATCCTGACCCCCAGAGCCCTTTGGGGAGGGATCCAGAGTCCCCTGGGGTGCATCCTGACCCCCAGAGCCCTTCGGAGACACATTGTGACCCCCCAGAGCCCTTTGGGGACACATCCTGACCCCTAAAGCCCTTCAGGGACACATCCTGACCCCCGGAGCCCTTTGGAGGGGTATCCAGAGCCCCTTGGGGCAGATCCTGACCCCTAGAGCCCTTTGGGGAGGGATTCAGAGCCCCCTGGGGTGCATCCTGATCCCCAGAGCCCTTCGGAGACACATTGTGACCCCCCAGAGTCCTTTGGGGACACATCCTGACCCCCAGAGCCCTTTGGGGAGGGATCCAGAGCCCCCTGGGGTGCATCCTGACCCCCAGAGCCCTTTGGGGACACATCCTGACCCCTAAAGCCCTTTGGGGACGCATCCTGACCCCCGGAGCCCTTTGGAGGGGTATCCAGAGCCCCTTGGGGCGGATCCTGACCTCCAGAGCCCTTTTTGGGGGCGGATCTTAACCCCCAGAGCCCCTTCGGGGACACATCCTGACCCCCAGAGCCCTTTGGGGACACATCCTGACCCCTAAAGCCCTTCGGGGACACATCCTGACCCCCAGAGCCCTTTGGGGAGGGATCCAGAGCCCCCTGGGGTGCATCCTGACCCCCAGAGCCCTTCGGAGACACATTGTGACCCCCAGAGCCCTTTGGGGACACATCCTGACCCCCGGAGCCCTTTGGGGACGCATCCTGACCCCCAGAGCCCTTTGGAGGGGTATCTAGAGCCCCTTGGGGCGGATCCTGACCCCCAGAGCCCTTTGGGGGCGGATCTTAACCCCCAGAGCCCTTTCAGGGACACATCCTGACCCCCAGAGCCCTTTGGGGAGGGATTCAGAGCCCCCTGGGGTGCATCCTGACCCCCAGAGCCCTTCGGAGACACATCCTGACCCCCAGAGCCCTTCGGGGACACATCCTGACCCCTAAAGCCCTTCGGGGACACATCCTGACCCCCAGAGCCCTTTGGGGACACATCCTGACCCCCAGAGCCCTTTGGGGACACATCCTGACCCCTAAAGCCCTTTGGGGACACATCCTGACCCCCAGAGCCCTTCGGAGACACGTTGTGACCCCCCAGAGCCCTTTGGGGACGCATCCTGACCCCTAAAGCCCTTTGGAGGGGTATCTAGAGCCCCTTGGGGCGGATCCTGACCCCCAGAGCCCTTTGGGGGCGGATCTTAACCCCCAGAGCCCCTTCGGGGACACATCCTGACCCCCAGAGCCCTTTGGGGACTCATCCTGACCCCCAGAGCCCTTTGGGGAGGGATCCAGAGCCCCCTGGGGTGCATCCTGACCCCCAGAGCCCTTCGGAGACACATTGTGACCCCCCAGAGCCCTTTGGGGACACATCCTGACCCCTAAAGCCCTTTGGGGACACATCCTGACCCCCAGAGCCCTTTGGAGAGGGATCCAGAGCCCCCTGGGGTGCATCCTGACCCCCAGAGCCCTTCGGAGACACATTGTGACCCCCCAGAGCCCTTTGGGGACACATCCTGACCCCCTAAAGCCCTTTAGGGACACGTTCTGACCCCCTAGAGCCCTTTGGGGACACATCCTGACCCCCCAGAGCCCTTCGGAGACACATTGTGACCCCCCAGAGCCCTTTGGGGACACATTCTGACCCCTAAAGCCCTTTGGGGACACATCCTGACCCCCTAGAGCCCTTCGGAGACACGTTGTGACCCCCCAGAGCCCTTCGGGGACACATCCTGACCCCTAAAGCCCTTTGGGGACACATCCTGACCCCTAAAGCCCTTTGGGGACACATCCTGACCCCCAGAGCCCTTTAGGGCAGACCCAGACCCCCCGAGCCCTTTCCCTTGGGGTGCCGCTGCCCGTGTCCCCCCCTCTCTCTGTCCCCCCAGGTACGCCGCGTACCGCACGCCGCGGTGGCCGCAGTTCCGCACGCAGTACGTCCGCCGCCGGAGCCAGCTGCTGCGGGAGCAGGCGCAGGCCGGGGCGCTGGAGGGGGCCACGCGGCGCTGGTACCTGCGGCTCCGCGCCCGCCTGCTGGCCCAGCGCTACGGGGCCCTCTCGGAGCAGAGCAGCTGCCGGGCCCACAGCAGCAGCGCCCTGAGGGCCAGCCGCACCACGCTCGACCGCATGGAGGTACGCGGGAGGGGCCCGGACCCCGTCTCGGGGGTCCTGGAACCCCTTCAGGGGCTGCAGCGCCCATCTGGGGGGTCCTGGTACACATTTAGGGGGTCCTGGTACCCCTTTGGGGGCTGCAGTGCCCATCTCGGGGGTCCTGGGCCCCGTCTGGGGGGTCCTGGTACACATTTAGGGGATCCTGGTACCCTTTCGGGGGCTGCAGCACCCATCTCAGGGGTCCTGGTACACATTTAGGGGGTCCTGGTAACCCTTCAGGGGCTGCAGCACCCCTCTGGGGGGTCCTGGGCCCCATCTGGGGGGTCCTGGTACCCCTTCAGGGGCTGAAGCGTCCATCTTGGGGGTCCTGGTACACATTTAGGGGGTCCTGGTACCCCTCTGGGGGCTGCAGTGCCCATCTTGGGGGTCCTGGTACACATTTAGGGGGTCCTGGTACCACTCTGGGGGCTGCAGCGCCCATCTTGGGGGTCCTGGGCCCCGTCTGGGGGGTCCTGGTACACATTTAGGGGGTCCTGGTAACCCTTCGGGGGCTGCAGTGCCCATCTCGGGGGTCCTGGGCCCCATCTCGGGGGTCCTGGTACACATTTAGGGGGTCCTGGTACCCCTCTGGGGGCTGCAGCGCCCATCTTGGGGGTCCTGGTACACATTTAGGGGGTCCTGGTACCACTCTGGGGGCTGCAGTGCCCATCTCGAGGGTCCTGGGCCCCGTCTCGGGGGTCCTGGTACACATTTAGGGGATCCTGGTACCCCTCTGGGGGCTGCAGCGCCCATCTCGAGGGTCCTGGGCCCCGTCTGGGGGGTCCTGGAACCCCTTCAGGGGCTGAAGCGTCCATCTTGGGGGTCCTGGTACACATTTAGGGGGTCCTGGTACCCCTTTGGGGGCTGCAGTGCCCATCTCGGGGGTCCTGGGCCCCATCTGGGGGGTCCTGGTACCCCTTCAGGGCCTGCAGCGCCCATCTTGGGGGTCCTGGTACACATTTAGGGGGTCCTGGTACCACTCTGGGGGCTGCAGTGCCCATCTGGGGGGTCCTGGGCCCCGTCTCGGGGGTCCTGGAACCCCTTTGGGGGCTGCAGTGCCCATCTCGGGGGTCCTGGTACACATTTAGGGGGTCCCAGTAGACGTCTAAGCAGGCCGAGTACCAATTTGGGGGGGTCCCTGCACCATTTAGGGGGTCCTGGCCTTTGGGGGGGCGGTCCTAGAGCCTCCTCCAGGGATCTCAGTACCCCTGTGGGGGGGGTCCTGGCCCCCATTCAGGGGGGGCTGAGGGGTCCCAGCGCCCTTTTGGGGTTCCTGGGGGGGGGGGTCCCCAGTTCCCCACCCCCCCCCCCCCCTCCTCGCTCTGTGCCTCCCGCAGGATTTCGAGGAGGAGGCGCGGGGGCATCGGCGCTCGCTGAGCCGGGGGTCGCACTCGGGGGCTCCGCGCGGGGGCCCCGACGAGAGGTGAGGGGCTCCCCGTTTGGGGGGGGGGGGGGGGTCGGAGTGGTCTCAGGGCCCCGCTGTGGGGGGGGGGGCTCCCCAGTTTGGGGGGGCTCTTACTGGTGTAACTGGCGGCAGGGCCCCCGGGGTGGTGCCCACGCCGCTGGCCCAGGCGAGCCGCGCCATGGCCGGAGACACCTCGCTGGGCGAGAACTACGCCTTCGCCGGCGTCTTCCACGTCTTCGACCAGCACGGGGACCACGCCGGTGCGTTTCGGGGCGAAACACCCCCAGTTTGGGACTCGGGGGGGGGGGGCATTTTGGGAGGGGAAAAGGGGCATCGGGGGGGGCAACAGGTCGCGTTTGGGGGAGAAAACCACCAGTTTGGGAGGTTCGAGGGCCGTTGTTGATGCCCAGACGGCCTTTCGGGTGGGGAAAGAGCCATTTTTCAAGCACCGACGCTGTTTTGGGTGTGAGAAGGAGATTTTTGGTGCAAAAATAGTGATTTTTGATGCACGGGTGCCATTTTTGGCAGGAAAAGGGTCATTTTTGGATGGGAAAAGGACCATTTTTGGTGCACAGATGTCCTTTTGGGGAGGAAAACGCCTTTTTTTGTGGGAAAAATGTTCATTTTTGGTGCCCAGATGCCATCTTGGGGAGGAAAAGGGCTCTTTTTGTGGGAAAAATGTTCATTTTTGGTGCACAGATGCCCTTTTGGGGAGGAAAAGGGCTCTTTTTGTGGGAAAAAGGTCCATTTTTGGTGCCCAGATGCCCTTTTGAGGAGGAAAAGGGCTTTTTTTTGGGGAAAAAGGTCTATTTTTGGTGCACAGATGCCCTTTTGGGGACGAAAAGGGCTCTTTTTGTGGGAAAAAGGTCCATTTTTGGTGCACAGATGCCCTTTTGGGGAGGAAAAGGGCTTTTTTTGGGGGAAAAAGGTCCATTTTTGGTGCACAGATGCCCTTTTGGGGAGGAAAAGGACCCTTTTTGTGAGAAAAATGTTCATTTTTGGTGCACAGATGCCCTTTTGGGGAGGAAAACGCCTTTTTTTGTGGGGAAAAGGTCCATTTTTGGTGCACAGATGCCCTTTTGGGGAGGAAAATGACCCTTTTTGTGGGAAAAATGTTCATTTTTGGTGCCCAGATGCCCTTTTGGGGAGGAAAAGGACCCTTTTTTGTGGGAAAAATGTTCATTTTTGGTGCCCAGATGCCATCTTGGGGACGAAAAGGGCTCTTTTTGTGGGAAAAAGGTCCATTTTTGGTGCACAGATGCCCTTTTGGGGAGGAAAAGGACCCTTTTTGTGGGAAAAAGCTCCATTTTTGGTGCACAGATGCCCTTTTGGGGAGGAAAAGGACACTTTTTGTGGGAAAAATGTTCATTTTTGGTGCACAGATGCCCTTTTGGGGAGGAAAATGACCTTTTTTGTGCGAAAAAGGTCCATTTTTGGTGCACAGATGCCGTTTTGGGGAGGAAAAGGGCCCTTTTTGTGGGAAAAAGGTCCATTTTTGGTGCACAGATGCCCTTTTGGGGAGGAAAAGGGCTTTTTTTTGGGGAAAAAGGTCCATTTTTGGTGCACAGATGCCATCTTGGGGAGGAAAAGGGCTTTTTTTTGGGGAAAAAGGTCCATTTTTGGTGCACAGATGCCCTTTTGGGGAGGAAAAGGGCTCTTTTTGTGGGGAAAAGGTCCATTTTTGATGCACAAACGCCGTTTTGTCGGGGCGAGGGCTGTTTTTGGCTGGGAAAACAGCATTTTTGGGGCGCGGAGGGCTCCTTTTGGGTGCCGCCCGCCATCCTCGTGTCCCCCCCGGGCAGTGCCCAAGGTGCAATTCGCCCACGACGACCGTCACCTGCTGGCGTGCTGCTCGCTGGACGGCACCATCTCGGTGTGCCGGCTGGCGCCGGGGCCGCCGTCGGTGCTGCGGGTGCTGCGGGGCCACGGGGGCGGCGTGGCCGACTTCGCCTGGTCGCTCTCCAACGACGTGCTGGTGTCGGCGTCGCTGGACGGGACCCTGAGGCTCTGGGCGCCCCTCGACGGGCGCTGCATCCGCCGCGTGCCGGACCCCGACGGCGCCGCCCTGCTCTGCTGCGCCTTCCAGCCCCTCAACAACAACCTCACCGTGGTCAGTGGCGCCCCCGGAACCCCCCGTCTGCCCCACAGCCCGGCCCCCCACGTCCCTAGGACCCCGGGGGATCGCCCCCCAGGACCCCAAACCCATGGGGTCGCCCCCCAGGACCCCCTGTTCTGCCCCACATCCCACGTTCCACACCCCCAGGACCCCCTGTCCTGCCCCACATTACACCCCTAGGACCCCAAACCCATGGGATCGCCCCCCAGGACCCCCTGTTCTGCCCCACATCCCCACCCCCTGCGTCCCTAGGACCCCAAACCCATGGGATTGTCCCCCAGGACCCCCTGTTCTGCCCCACATCCCACCCCTAGGACCCCATGGGGTCACCCCCCAGGACCCCAGACCCGTGGGATCACTCCCCATATCCTTCATCCTGCCCCACATCCCACCCCCCACACCCCCAGGACCCCCTGTTCTGCCCCACATCTCACCCCTAGGACCCCGTGGGATCACCCCCCGTATCCTTCATCCCGCACCCCCGACACCCCCAGGACCCCGTGTTCTGCCCCACATTACACCCCTAGGACCCCAAACCCATGGGATCGTCCCCCAGGACCCCCTGTTCTGCCCCACAGCCCCACCCCCCGCACCCCTAGGACCCCTTGTTCTGCCCCAAATCCCACTTCCCACCCCACTAGGGCCCCAAACCCATGGGATCGCCCCCCAGGAGCCCCTGTTCTGCCCCACATCCCACCCCTAGGACCCCGTGGGGTCGCCCCCCAGGACCCCAGGGCCTCATACCCATGGGATCACCCCCCGTATCCTTCATCCTGCCCCACATCCCACCCCCCAGGACCCCCTGTTCTGCCCCACATCCCCACCCCCTGCATCCCTAGGACCCCAAACCCATGGGATCGCCCCCCAGGAGCCCCTGTTCTGCCCCACATCCCACTTTCCACACCCCCAGGACCCCCTGTCCTGCCCCACATCCCCATCTCCTGCATCCCTAGGACCCCAAACCCATGGGAACGTCCCCCAGGAGCCCCTGTTCTGCCCCACAGCCCCACCCCGCGCACCCCTAGAACCCCTTGTTCTGCCCCACATCCCACTTCCCACCTCACTAGGACCCCAAACCCATGGGATTGCCCCCCAGGAGCCCCTGTTCTGCCCCACATCCCACCCCTAGGACCCCGTGGGGTCGCCCCCCAGGACCCCAGAGCCGTGGGATCACCCCCCCGTCTCCTCCGTTCCGCCCCCCAGGTGGGCAGCGCGCGGCACATGGTGCGCGTGGTGAACATCTCGACGGGGAAGGCGGCGCGAGGCGGCACCGGGCGGCTGCCGGGCAGGGTCCTGGCGCTCTGCTTCGACGCCGCCGGCCGCGTCCTCTGGGCCGGCGACGACCGCGGCTCCGTCTCCTCCTTCCTCTGCGACCCGGGCACCGGTACGAGCCGCGCGGGGGTGGCCGTGGGGGTGGCCGTGGGGGCTACGGGGTGGCCGTGGGGCGCAGCGATGGGGCGCTGACCCTCTCTTTTCCCCCCCGCAGGCCGCCTGACGAAGGCGTCGCGCGTGGTGGTGGCGGCGGGGGGCTCGGTCACCTCGCTCTCGGCGCGCGCCTGGGCCAGCCGCGAGGCCCCCGACCCCTCGCTGCTGGTCAACGCCTGCCCCGACCGCCTCCTCCTCTTCAGGTAGCGCGGGGCGGCCCCCCCCCCCAAGAGCTCGCTGCTCCCCCAAGAGCTCGTGGCCCCACGGCTCCCCGCGTCTTTTCTTCCCCCCCCCAGGGTGGTGGAGGAGGCCGGCTCGGGCGCGCCGGGGCTGCGGCTGCGCCGAAGCTTCCCCACGCGGCACCGGCAGCAGCCGCTGCGCAGCTGCTTCTGCCCCCTCATGTCCTTCCGCCAGGGCGCCTGCGTGGGTACGTGGGGCCGGAGCGGGGCCGGGGGGGACACCTCGGGGTGGGGGGGCAGCCAGGGGGTCACTACGGCTCCGTGTGCCCCGCAGTGACGGGCAGCGAGGACGCCTGCGTGCACTTCTTCGACGTGGGGCGCGCGGCGCGGGCGGCGCTCAACTCGCTGCCGGGCCACGGGGCGGCCGTGCTGGCCGTCGCCTTCAACTGCGACGAGAGCCTCCTGGCCTCCAGCGACGCCGCCGGCACCGTCATCGTCTGGCGCCGCCAGCACGCCTGACGACACGCCGCGGCACGCGTGTGCGACGCCACCACACGCCCCCGCGCGGCTTCAGGCGCCCCCGGTGACGCGTGTGGTGGCAACACGCGTGTGCGCCGGCAACACGCGTGTCCTTGCGGCGACCCGCGAGGCCCCTGCGTCCCCAGCAGGATGCGACACGCCGCGTGTCTCGTCCTCCAGCACCTGTATTGCCCCCGGGCGCGTGTCCCCGCCGCTCCCCGTGTGACACACGCACACACACATACACGTGGCCCCGGCGGGCGCCCACGCGTGCGTGCGCGCGGCGTGTTCTCAAAAGAGGAACTTGCGGCAGGCGGCCGCCCCGCACTTGCACTCGATGCGGCGCCGGGCACGGGGGGAGCCGCACGACGCCCCCGACAGCCCGAAGTTGGAGTCCATCCGCGTGCTCTCGGCGTCCACCGGGTCCACTGTGGGGAGAGACGGCGTCTGGGGCACGGGGGTGGGGGTGATGGGGCTGATGTGGGGGGCGATGGGGCTGATGTGGGGCACAGGGGGGGGCGATGGGGCTGATGTGGGGCACGGGGGGGGCGATGGGGCTGCCAGGGAGTAAATGGGGGGTGTGGGGGGCAGCCCTGGGGTGCAGTGGGGCAGCCGTGGGGTGTGTGGGGCAGTTGTGGGGTGTGTGGGGTGCAGTGGGGCTGCCGTGGGGTGCAGTGGGGCTGCTCTGGGGCAGCCGTGGGGCAGCTCTGGGGTGTGGGGGGCAGCCGTGGGGTGCAGTGGGGCGGCCGTGGGATGTGTGGGGCAGCTGTGGGGTGCAATAGGGCTGGTGTGGGGGCAGCCATGGGGCGTGGGGGGCAGCTGTGGGGTGTGGGGGGCGGCCGTGGGGCTGGTGTGGGGTGTGTGGGGTGCAGTGGGGCGGCCACGGGGTGCAGTGGGGTGGCTGTGGGGTGCAGTGGGGCTGGTGTGGGGCGGCCGTGGGGTGTGGGGGCCAGTCGTGGGGTGCAATGGGGCTGGTGTGGGGCGGCCGTGGGGTGCAGTGGGGCTGCTCTGGGATGTGTGGGGCAGCCATGGGGTGCAATGGGGCTGGTGTGGGGTGTGTGGGGCGGCTGTGGGGTGTGTGGGGTGGCCATGGGGCTGGTGTGGGGTGCAATGGGGCGGCCGTGGGGCTGGTGTGGGGTGCAGTGAGGCTGGTGTGGGGTGTGTGGGGTGCAGTGGGGCGGCCGTGGGGCAGCCATGGGGTGTGTGGGGTGGCCATAGGGTGCGTGGGGCAGCCGTGGGGTGCAATGGGGCTGGTGTGGGGTGCTGTGGGGCGGCCGTGGGGTGGCCGTGGGGCGGCCGTGGGGCAGGTGGTGGGGGTGATGGGGCTGCCAGGGAGTAAATGGGGGGTATGGGGCAGCCGTGGGGTGCAATGGGGCTGGTGTGGGGTGCAGTGGGGCGGCCGTGGGGCAGCTGAGGGGTGTCTGGGGCAGCCGTGGGGTGCAATGGGGCTGGTGTGGGGTGCTGTGGGGTGCAGTGGGGCAGCCGTGGGGCGGCCATGGGGTCTCTGAGGCAGCTGTGGGGTGCCGTGGGGTGCAATGGGGCTGGTGTGGGGTGTGTGGGGTGCCGTGGGGCGGCCGCGGGGCGTTACCGCGCATGTTGTAGTCGAAGGTGAGCTCCTCCCCGGCGCGGATGGGGCGGGTGGCGAAGAGCGCGATGCGGGGCAGCCGCTCGTCCAGGCTCTCGATGAACACGTTGTACACCTGGAGGTTGGGGTCGCACTGCGGGGGGGTCAGGAGCCGCCCCCCGCCAGAAGCACCGCCCCGACCCCCCCAAAACGCAGCCCCCCCCCCGACCCCCCGGGAGCTCACGCTGTGGTTGACGAAGTGGGAGATGTTGCCGTAGTGGGCGGCGTCGACGGTGTAAACGTCCTCCACGTAGTCCAGGTCGAAGAGGTAGGTGGCTCCTTGCCGGTCGTAGACCT
The DNA here is from genome assembly GCF_032191515.1 of Phaenicophaeus curvirostris. NCBI lineage: Eukaryota > Metazoa > Chordata > Aves > Cuculiformes > Cuculidae > Phaenicophaeus > Phaenicophaeus curvirostris. Next base: position 18,337 of record NW_027207111.1, read on the forward strand.
GGCCCCGGCGCTCGGCCTCCTCGGACGTGATGATCTGGGGGGGGGGGTGAAACCGCGAGCGCGTGGGTGGGAAGGGACCTCAAAGCCCCTTGGGTTCCAACTCGGAGCCTTCCAACCCACCTCCCACCTCAACACGATGGATTAAATGGTCTTCACGGTGCAGAAACTCAACCGTTAGCCGAGCGGTTGGTCTTTGGGTTGGAAGGGACCCCGGAGGTTGGCCTGGAGGAGCCTTCGAAGCCCACCTGGTTCCACCCAGAGCCCCGGGACGGCTCTTTTTGATAGGAACGGTTGGACTCGATGATCCAGTGGGTCTCTTCCAACCTGGTCACTCTAGGATTGATTCTAAGCCCCATCCAGAGTGCTGGGCCGAGTCCAACGGGATGAGGGTTAACGAGGCCAAAGGCCGCGTCCTGCCCTTGGGGCTCAACAACCCTGAGCAGCTCCAGACCAGGAGAGGCCTGGAGGAAACTGCCTGGAGGAGAAGGACCTGGGGGGGTTGGTGGAACAGGAGCCAGCAGGGGCCCAGGGGGCCAAGGAGGCCAAGAAGGCCAAGGGCATCTTGGCTTGGAGCAGAAACGGCGTGGCCAGCAGGGCCAGGGAGGTTCTTCTCCCTCTGGTGAGGCCAAAACTCGAATCCTGGGGTCGGTTGTGGGCTCCTCACCCCAAGGAGGATGTTGAGGCTCTGGAGCGAGGCCAGAGAAGAGCAACGAAGGTGGGGAAGGGGCTGGAGAACGAGTTTGAGGGAGCTGGGGGGGTTCAGCCTGGAGAAGAGGAGGCTGAGGGGAGCTCATTGCTCTTTCCCTGCGAGGAGGTTGTGGAGAGGAGGGAGCTGGGCTCTTCTCCCCAAAAACAGGGGACAGGCCGAGAGGGAACGGCCTCAAGCTCCACCAGGGGAGGGTCAGGCTGGACATCAAGAAAAAATGTTTCATAGAAAGGGTCATCGGGCCCTGGAACAGGGAGGGGGTTGACCCCCTTCTCTGGAGGGTTTGAGGGCCGGGCGGACGAGGCGCTGAGGGCCGCGGGTCAGCGTTGGATGGGGCCGCGTGGACTTCTGAGCTGGCGATTTGGCGCTCCCGAAGCCCGTTGCCCCCCAGGCCGCTCACCTCCCCCACGTACTCCATGACGAAGCTGTTCTTGCGGATGCGCTGGAGGGTGCGGACGCCCCAGCCGCGCCCGTCGCTGGTGCGGAAGATGCAGAGGTCGTAGCGGATCCCCCTCTGCACCACGCGGTTGGGGCAGTCGGCGCCGCAGCGGCAGTGCGAGTTGCACTCGTAGATGGGGAGCCCGGCGCGCACGCAAACCTGCCCGGCCTCGTTGTAGGCGAACTTATTGCTGGAGGCGCCGGGACAGCAGCCGCCGGCCGCCTCGGCCAAGCAGTCGCCGCACTCGCAGCCCGCCGCCACCGGCACCAGGTTGACGCCGGCGCCCACCTTGTACTCGTTAATGTAAACGAAGTCCCGGGGAGGCCCGTGGAGGTCCACCTCGTTCTCCACCACGATGCGGCCCCGGTGGCTGCGGGTGCTGTTGAGGAGGCGCTCCCAGCGCTGCAACGCTTGGCGCTGTTGGGCTTTTTGGACCAAGTAGGAAGCGGCTCGAGCCGGGAGGCCGCGAGGACCGGGACGCGCCGGACCCCCCGGCACGCGCGCCAGGTCCTGGTGGAGCTGCTTGAGGAGGCCGCGGCAACGCAGGTTCTTGCGGGGCTCCCAGGTGTTGGACGAGGACGGGTAACCCTGCCACTTGACCAGGTAGAACTCCTCGTCCTGGGGGGGGGCAGGAGGGATCGCAGGGGGTTCTGGGGGGGAGCTCAGGGGGTTCAGGTGGGTCTGGGGGGGAGCTCTGGGGGTTTAGGTGGGTCTGGGGGGGAGCTCAGGGGGTTCAGGTGGGTCTGGGGGGGAGCTCTGGGGGTTTAGGTGGGTCTTGGGGGGAGCTCAGGGGGTTTAGGTGGGTCTGGGGGGGAGCTCAGGAGGTTTAGGTGGGTCTGGGGGGGAGCTCAGGGGGTTTAGGTGGGTCTGGGGGGGATGTCAGGGGGTTTAGGTGGGTCTGGGGGGGAGCTCAGGGGGTTTAGGTGGGTCTGGGGGGGATCTCAGGGGGTTTAGAGGGATCTGGGGGGGATCTCTGGGGGTTTAGAGGGATCTGGGGGGGATCTCTGGGGCTTTAGGTGGGTCTGGGGGGGAGCTCAGGGGGTTTAGGTGGGTCTGGGGGGGAGCTCAGGGGGTTCAGGTGGGTCTGGGGGGGAGCTCAGGGGGTTCAGGTGGGTCTGGGGGGGAGCTCTGGGGGTTCAGGTGGGTCTGGGGGGGAGCTCAGGGGGTTTAGAGGGATCTAGAAGGATCTCAAGGGGTTTTAGGTGGGTCTTGGGGGATCTCAGGGGGGTTAGGTGGGTCTGGGGGGGATCTCTGGGGGTTCAGGTGGGTCTGGGGGGGATCTCTGGGGGTTTAGAGGGATCTAGAAGGATCTCAAGGGGTTTAGGTGGGTCTGGGGAGGATCTCTGGGGGTTTAGGTGGGTCTGGGGGGGAGCTCAGGGGGTTCAGGTGGGTCTGGGGGGGAGCTTAGGGGGTTTAGAGGGATCTGGGGGGGATCTCAAGGGGTTTTAGGTGGGTCTGGGGAGGATCTCTGGGGGTTTAGGTGGGTCTGGGGGGCATCTCTGGGGGTTTAGGTGGGTCTGGGGGGACCTCAGGGGGGTTTAGAGGGATCTGGGGAGGACCTCAGGGGGTTTAGAGGGATCTGGGGGGGATCTCTGGGGTTTAGGTGGGTCTGGGGAGGATCTCTGGGGGTTTAGAGGGATCTGGGGAGGATCTCCGGGGGTTTTAGGTGGGTCTGGGGGATCTCAGGGGGTTTAGGTGGGTCTGGGGGGGATCTCCAGGGGTTTTAGGTGGGTCTAGGGGGCATCTCAGAGAGTTTAGGGGGACTTTGAGGGGATCTGGGGGCGACCTCATTGGGCCGAGAGGGGTCTGGGGGGATCTGGAGCGTTCGAGGGGATCTAGGGGTCGGGTTGCAGGGATTCCAGCAGGGTCTGGGGGGACTTTGAGGCAGCCTGGGGGGGCTCTGGTGGGATCTGGGGGGCGGCAGAAGCCGTTTGTGGGGGGGGTTAGGAGGGTTTTGGGGGGGTCGCTCACCCTGACGCGTTTGTAGTCGCAGAGATATTCCACCTCGAAGTCGCTGCGGTTGCGCCGCGGGACGCCGAGCGCCCGGCACCAGACGTGCTGCTCGCGGCAGCGCCGCCGCAGCGCGGCCCACGACGACTTACAGGGCACCCAGCAGCCTGGCACGGGGGGAAAGGGGCATGAGACCCCCCCCCCCCAAAATCCCCAGACCCCCTGTTAGCCACCAGACACCCCCCCCCCCCCCCCCCGATCGCTCCCGGACCCTCCTCGTAGCCCCTAGACCCCCCTCAACCCCCCTAGATCCACCCCCCAGACAACCCCCAAAAACCCCCATAACCCTCTAAAACCCCCATAGCCCCAGACCCCCCCCAAAAACCCCCAGACACCCCCCCAGAACCCAATAAAACCCCCAGACACCCCCCCAAAACCCACTAAAACCCCCAGACACCCCCAGACACCCCCCCAGAACCCACTAAAACCCCTAAAACTCCCAGACACCCCCCCCAAAACCCGCTAAAAACCCCAGAACCCCCAGACACCCCCCCAAAACCCACTAAAACCCTCAGAACCCCCAGACCCCCCCCAAAACCCACTAAAACCCCCAGACTCCCCCTGAAACCCCCAGACACCCCCCATAACCCTCTAAAACCCCCATAGCCCCAGACCCCCCCAAAAACCCCCAGACACCCCCTCTAAAACCCTCAGAACCCCTAGACCCCCCTATAGCCCCAGACACCCCCCAAAACCCACTAAAACCCCCAGACACCCCCCCATAGCCCCAGACACCCCCAAAAACCCCCAGACACCACCCCAAAACACACTAAAACCCTCAGAACCCCCAGACCCGCACCGAAACCCCCAGACACCCCCCCAAAACCCCCTAAAACCCCCCAAAACCCCCAGACACCCCCCCCAAACCCACTAAAACCCCCAAAACCCGCTAAAACCCCTTCCAAAACCCACTAAAACCCCCAGACACCCCCCAAAACCCCCAGACCCCCCCAAAACCCCCCGCAAAACCCACTAAAACCCCCCAAAACCCACTAAAACCCCCCAAAACCCAAGACACCCCCCCAAAACCCTCAGACCCTCCCCAAACCCCCAGACACCTCCCCAAAACCCCCTAAAACCCCCAAAACCCCCAGACACCCCGCAAAACCCACTAAAAAAAACCCAAAACCCACTAAACCCCCCCCAAAACCCACTAACAACCCCCAAACCCCCCTAAAACCCCCCCAGGCCCCCCCAAAACCCACTAAACCCCCCAAAACCCCCAGGCGCCCCCTCAACTACCAACCCCCCCCCCAGTTCTAGGCCCCCCTCCTCCCCCCAAACCCCGAGCCCCCCCGGTTCCAGGTGTCCCGGCCCCTTCCCCCCCTAACACCGAGACCCCCCCTCAAATCCAGACCCCCCCCGGTCCCTCAGAGCCCCCCGATTCCCCCCCCCCCCCCGCGCACCTTTTAAATTTTCCGCCATTTTCTCCGCTTTTTCTTCCTCTTCCCCCCCCGCTTCTTTTTTTTATCTCGTGACGTCACTTCCGCCCGCGCTCGCCGGCCTCATTTGCATAACCCCCGCCCCCTCGATGACGTCACCTCGCCTAGCCCCGCCCCCCTCTCACGGCTCATTTGCATAGAGCGCGCGTCTCCCTGGCTTATTTGCATAGCCACGCCCCCCTCCCAGGGGCTCATTTGCATAGAGCGCGCGCCGCTCCGCCGCGGGGGCTCGAAATGAGGTTAGAAAGGGGGGTCCGGGGGACTAATTAACCCTCATTAGTGGATATTATTGAGCATTTATTGGTTATCAATGACCCCATTCCCCCCCGCCCTCATTAAACCCTCATTAGCAAGCTGTTATTGAGGATTTATTGGTTATCAATGACCCCATTTCCCCCCCCCCCCTTAACCCTCATTAGCAGCTGTTATTGAGGATTTATTGGTTATCAATGAGCCCACTCGCCCCCCCCCTCCCCATTAACCCTCATTAGCGGCTGCTGCTGATTATCGGTTATTGATCCGGCTCTCACTCCCACTCCTCCTCCTCTTCCTCCTCCTCCTCCTCTTCGCCCTCGTCTGGGGGTGAAACGCGGGTCAGGGGGGGTGGCAAATCCCCCCAGTTACCCCCATTTGCCCCCAATTACCCCCCAACTGCCCCCAATTACCCCTCATTTACCCCCAACTTCCCCTAGTTACCCCCCAACTGCCCCAATTACCCCTCGATTACCCCCCAACTGCCCCAATTACCCCTCAATTACCCCCCAGCTGCCCCAATTACCCCTCAATTACCCCTCGATTACCCCCTGCCCCCCCCCTTTGCCCCCCCCGTTGCCCCCTCACCCGAGGAGTGCAGCGCGCGGCTCCGTTTCTCCATCACCTCCATCAGGGCCCCCACCAGCCCCCCCGCCCCGGGGCCGCCCCCCGCCTCGGGGGTCTGTGGGGCGGGGGGGGGGGGGGTCAGAGCTGCCCCATAGAGACCCCCCCTGCCCCATAGGGACCCCCCTGACCCATAGGGACCCCCCTGACCCATAGAGACCCCCCCTCAACCCCATAGAGACCCCCCCAGCCCCATAGAGACCCCCCCAGCCCCATAGAGGGACACCCCCAGCCCCATAGAGAGACCCCCCTGCCCCATAGAGACTCCCCTGACCCATAGAGACCCCCCCCTCAGCCCCATAGAGACCCCCATGCCCCATAGGGAGCACCCCCAGCCCCATAGAGAGACCCCCCTGACCCATAGAGACCCCCCCTCAGCCCCATAGAGAGACCCCCCCCTGCCTCACAGAGCCCCCCCTGCCCCATAGAGAGCCCCCCCAGCCCCATAGAGAGACGCCCCCCAGCCCCATAGAGAGACGCCCCCCAGCCCCATAGAGACCCCTCCGCCCCATAGAGACCCCCCAGCCCCACAGAGAGACCCCCCCAGGCCCATAGAGACCCCCCTCAGCCCCATAGAGAGACCCCCCCAGCCCCATAGAGACCCCTCTCATCCCCATAGAGACCCCCCCAGCCCTATAGAGAGACCCCCAGCCCCATAGAGCCCCCCCAGCCCCATAGAGAGACCCCCCCCAGCCCCATAGAGACCCCTCTCATCCCCATAGAGCCCCCCCTGCCCCATAGGGAGCACCCCCAGCCCCATAGAGAGACCCCCCCCAGCCCCATAGAGAGACCCCCAGCCCCATAGAGCCCCCCATGCCCCATAGAGACCCCCCCAGCCCCATAGAGAGACCCCCCCTGCCCCATAGAGACCCCCCCAGCCCCATAGAGACCCCCCCCTGCCCCATAGAGACCCCTCTCATCCCCATAGAGACCCCCCCAGCCCTATAGAGACCCCTCTCATCCCCATAGAGCCCCCCCTGCCCCATAGGGAGCACCCCCAGCCCCATAGAGAGACCCCCCCAGCCCCATAGAGACCCCCCCAGCCCTATAGAGCCCCCCCCAGCCCCACGGAGCCCCCCAACTCACCTTATTAAGCGTCACCCCCCGTCGGATCTGCTCCAGCAGAGCCCCCCGCGACGAGGGGGCCGGCGGGGGGGGCCCTGCCCCCTCGGTGTGGGGCAGAGGGGGGGGGCGGGGGGGGCCCTGCCCCATCGAGGGGGGGCGGGGGGGGGTGGGGGGGCAGCACTCGGGGGGCGAGGAGGGGGCGGCGGGGGGGCACGAGCGAGCCCAGAGGGAGGAGGAGGAGGAGGAGGAGGAGGAGGAGAGGGGGACGCAGCTAGAAAGGGGAGAAGCGGATCGATGAGCAGACGAATGAATTAATTAGGGGGGGTTAATTAATGAATGAATGAAAGGGGGGGGGGCTCACCCATCTCGGCCCGCACGGCGCGCAGGCCCCCCCGGTCCTGGATGAAGTCGTGGATGAGGCGCGAGGTCTCGGCGTCCGCCAGCTGCGCTTCGGTGATGCCGGCGCGCGCGAAGAGCGAGCGCAGCGCGGGGTCCAGGGCCGCCAGCTGCGGGGAGACCCCCAGCTCCGCTGCCCCCCGGCTCCGCTGCCCCCCAGCTCTGCTGCCCCCCAGCTCCGCTGCCCCCCGGCGCCATCGCCCCGCGGCGCCATCGCCATCGCCCCGCGGCGTAGGCCGCGCGGGTCCCACTTACGTCGAAGCCGCCGCGGGGGTCCCATCCGATGTGCCCGACGTGTCTGGGGGGGACACACACACACATGGAGCGGGATGTGGGGGTGCCCCAGAGCCAGAGCCAAGCTCCCCACCCCGATCGCGCCCCCCGGCACGTACCTGAAGGCGGAGGGAGCCCCGATGTCGGCCTTGGAGAGCTTCTTGCGGCCCTTGTTGGGCTCGCCGGGGCCCGGCAGCCCCCGGTACCGCGAGGCCGTGATGTCGGGGTTGGCGATGGGCACGGACGGCGGCAGGGGGGCTGCGGGGGGCGGCGGCTGAGAGCTCGACGCGGGGCTCTGAACCCCAATATGGGGCTCTGAACCCCTCTATGGGGCTGTGAACCCCGCTACGGGGCGGTGAACCCCGCTATGGGGCTGTGAACCCCGCTACGAGGCTGTGAACCCCACTATGGGGCTCTGAACCCCTCTATGGGGCTGTGAACCCCGCTATGGGACTGCAAACCCCTCTATGGGGCTGTGAACCTCTCTATGGGGCTGTGAACCCCGCTACGGGGCTGTGAACCCCTCTATGGGGCTCTGAACCCTGATGTGGGGCTGTGAACCCCGCTAGGGGGCGGTGAACCCCGCTACGAGGCTGTGAACCCCACTATTGGGCTGTGAACCCCACTATGGGGCTCTGAACCCCACTACGAGGCTGTGAACCCCACTATTGGGCTGTGAACCCCGCTATGGGGCTCTGAACCCCACTATGGGGCTCTGAACCCCACTACGAGGCTGTGAACCCCACTATTGGGCTGTGAACCCCGCTATGGGGATGTGAACCCCGCTACAAGGCTGTGAACCCCGCTACGGGGCTGTAAACCCCACTATGGGGCTGTGAACCCCACTATGGGGCTGTGAACCCCACTATTGGGCTGTGAACCCTGCTATGGGGCGGTGAACCCCACTATTGGGCTGTGAACCCCGCTACGAGGCTGTGAACCCCACTATGGGGCTGTGAACCCCGCTACGAGGCTGTGAACCCCGCTATGGGGCTGTGAACCCCGCTACGGGGCTGTGAACCCCACTATTGGGCTGCGAACCCCACTATGGGGCTGTGAACCCCACTACAAGGCTGTGAACCCCGCTACGGGGCTGTGAACCCCACTACGAGGCTGTGAACCCCTCTATGGGGCTGTGAACCCCACTACAAGGCTGTGAACCCCGCTACAGGGCTGTGAACCCCACTATTGGGCTGTGAACCCCTCTATGGGGCTGTGAACCCCACTATGAACCCCGCTACGGGACTGACCTTCGCCGTGGGGCGGCGGGGGTGGCAGCTGCCGCTTCTCTGGGGGGGAAGGAAGAGAGAGAAAGGGGGTGAGGGGGTGGGGCAGCCCCACAGCAGGGGGGGGGGGGGGCCTGGGGGGTTGTGGGGGGCCCTGGGGGGGCCGTGGGGGGCTCACCCTGGCGCTGCTGCCGCCGCTGCAGCCGCTCCCGCACTCGCGCCTCGAAGGCCGCGGCCTCCCCCTCGTCCGCAAAGTTCAGCCCCGCGGGGCCCGACTGGGGGCAACCAGCACCCCAGTCACCCCCAGTCCCTCCCAGTTGCCCCCCAGTCCCCTCGTAGTCACCCCCAGTCCCTCCCAGTTGCCCCCCAGCCCCTTACAGTCACCCCCAGTCCCTCCCAGTTGCCCCCCAGTCACCCCCAGTCCCTCCCAGTTGCCCCCCAGCCCCTCACAGTCACCCCCAGTCCCTCCCAGTTGCCCCCCAGTCACCCCCAGTCCCTCCCAGTTGCCCCCCAGCCCCTCACAACAACCCCCAGTCCCCCCCTCGGTGTCCCCCAGCCCTTCCCAGTGACCCCCGGTCCCCTCCCAGCCCCCCCCAGTCCGTCCCAGTGGCCCCAGTTGGCGCTCACGTCGGAGGTGAAGGTGTGGAAGAAGGGGGTCCTGGCGCCGTAGCCCATCCCCACGCGCAGCTCCTGCTCCCACAGCAGCCGCCGCGCCTGCGGGGGGGTCACCGACAGCCCCCCCGGGACCCCCGACACCCCCCGGGACCCCAATCCCCCTCCTGGGACCCCCCAGGACCCCAATTCCCCCTCCCAGTCCCTCCCAGTCCGCCCAGTTCTCCTCCCAGTTCCCCCCCCAGGCCCCAGGGACCCATAATTCCCCCCCAAGGACCCCCAGGGACCCCCCCCAGGGACCCCTGGGACCCACAATTCCCCCCCAAGGACCCCCAGTTACCCCCCTAGGGACCCCAATCCCCCTCCTGGGACCCCCCAGACCCCCAATTCCCCCTCCCAGTCCCTCCCAGTCCCCCCAGTTCTCCTCCCAGTTCCCCCCCCAGGCCCCAGGGACCCACAATTCCCCCCCAGGAACCCCCATTTCCGCCCCCCCAGACTCCGAGGGACCCCCGGGCCCCTCAATTCCCCCCCGCTGTGCGTTCCCAGTGCCCCCAGTGCTCACCCCCAGCGCGTAGAGGCGCAGGCAGAGGCGTCGCTGGCCGCTGTCGCGCACGAGGCAGGCGACGCCGACGCCGCGTTTGGCCCAGGGCCCCCCCGGGCCCCCCGGCTCCGACACCACCAGCTGCGCCACGGCCGCCGCCAGCGCCTGCGGGGACACCGGGACAGACCAGTGACAGTAGTAACCCCCAGCGCAGAGCCCCAGGCCTGGACCCAGGCCCTCCCAGTGCCCCCCAGTGCCCCCAGTCCCCCTCCCAGTACCCCCCATTGCCCTCCCAGTGCCCCCAGTCCCCCTCCCAGTACTCCCCAGACCCCTCCCAGTGCCCCCAGTCGCCCTCCCAGTGCCCCCAGACCCCTCCCAGTGCCCCTCAGTCCCCCTCCCAGTGCCCCCAGTGCCCTCCCAGTGCCCCCATTGCCCTCCCAGTGCCCCCAGACCCCTCCCAGTACCCCCCAGTCCCCCTCCAGTGCCCCCAGTCCCCTCCCAGTGCCCCCAGTTCCCTCACCACACATTTCCTCCCCAGCAGCTCCAGCAGCCGCAGGTTCTCCTGCTCCCCCAGCAGCGCCGAGGTGACGCTGCTCCCGCCGCGGCTCATCCTCGATCCCCGATCCCTCGGGATCCCTGGATCCGCCTGGACTCCTGGATCCCTCCTGGATCCCTCCTGGATCCCTCCTGGATCTCTCCGGGTCCCCGTTCCTGGAGCCCTGGAGCCCTTCTTGGTCCCCTGAGATCCCTGGATCCCCCTCAGATCCCTCCTGGATCTCTGGGTCCCCCTTGATTTCTGGATCTCCCAGGATCCCTCGATTCCTTCTGGGTCCCTCCGAGATCCCTGGATCTCCCTGGATCTCTGGGTCCCCCTTGATCCCCTCAAGATCCCTTGATCCTCTCTGGGTCCTCCCCGCGATCCCGGGATCCCTTGACCCTCCGGGGTTCCCCTCTGGATCTCTGGGTCCCCCTGGATCCTCCTGGATCCCTCGATCCTCTTGGGATCCTCCCTAGATCTCTGGGTCTCCCCTTAAACCCTGGATCCCCCCAACACGGGGGCCGCGACGAGGCCTCTTCCGCCCGGAAGCACCCGAGGGCCCAGGGTGGTGGGGACGTCACCTCCGGCCGGGAGGGGAACTGGGGGCACTGGGAGGGACTGGGGGGGGGAACTGGGGGCACTGGGAGGGACTGGGAGGGGGAACTGGGGGCACTGGGAGGGACTGGGAAGGGGAACTGGGGGCACTGGGGGGGACTGGGAGGGGGAACTGGGGGCACTGGGAGGGACTCGGGGGGGGAACTGGGGGCACTGGCAGGGACTGGGAGGGGGAACTGGGGGCACTGGGGGGGACTGGGAGGGGGAACTGGGGGCACTGGGAGGGACTGGGAGGGGGAACTGGGCCACTGGGAGGGACTGGGAGCAGGCTCGCTGCAAACACAGGCAGCAGCAGGAATGGAACTGGGGATACTGGGAGGGACGTTCTTCCCAGTCTGTACTGGGAGCCCCCAGCCCTGTCCCAGTCCACACTGGGAGCCCTTAACCCTGTCCCAGTCCATACTGGGAGCCCCCAGCCCACTCCCAGTCCACACTGGGAGCCCTTAACCCTGTCCCAGTCCATACTGGGAGCCCCTAACCCTGTCCCAGTCCACACTGGGAGCCCTTAACCCTGTCCCAGTCCATACTGGGAGCCCTTAACCCTGTCCCAGTCCATACTGGGAGCCCCTAACCCTGTCCCAGTCCATACTGGGAGCCCTTAACCCTGTCCCAGTCCATACTGGGAGCCCCTAACCCTGTCCCAGTCCACACTGGGAGCCCTTAACCCTGTCCCAGTCCATACTGGGAGCCCCCAGCCCGCTCCCAGTCCACACTGGGAGCCCCTAACCCTGTCCCAGTCCATACTGGGAGCCCCCAGCCCACTCCCAGTCCATACTGGGAGCCCCCAGCCCATTCCCAGTCCATACTGGGAGCCCCCAGCCCATTCCCAGTCCATACTGGGAGCCCCCAGCCCACTCCCAGTCCATACTGGGAGCCCTCACGTGACTCTCGCAGGCGCCAGCTTTATTCACGTCACGGCCCCTCACAGACGCCGGGATCCCCCGGATCCCTGGATCCCCCCGGATCCCCTTCCATCCCCCCCAGATCCCTGGATCCCCGAGGTCCCCCCACCCCCAATTCCCGGATCCCCAGATCCCCCCAGGATCCCCCCCCCAGATCCCCGTTTCCCCCCTGCAGGAAAAGGTGGGGGGGGGGGGGGCAATAAATAAGGAGGGGAGGAAGTGGGAGGCACTGGTCCATACTGGGAGATCCCCCACGTGCATCACGATCCCAGTCGGGGCGCCCTACCCGGCCGTACTGGTCCATACTGGGAGGAGGCAAGGCCACGTGGGTAACGGGATCCCATACTGGTTCTTACTGGTCCATACTGGGAGGAGACAAGGCCATGCGGGTGAAGAGATGATGCACTGGTTCCTACTGGTCCATACTGGGAGGAGGCAAGGCCACGTGGGTAACAGGATCCCATACTGGTTCCTACTGGTCCATACTGGTCCATACTGGTTCCTACTGGTCCATACTGGGAGAGGACAAGGCCACGGGGGTGAAGAGCTCCCAGCTGGGCCGCCGGACTGGTCCTTACTGGTCAGAGCCCCGGTGAGGCACAGCTGCGGCTCCCAGTTAGGCTCCCAGACCCGTACTGGTCCGTACTGGTATGGCTGAAGGCCACATCCATGCCATCATCCCAGCTGTGCTGCCGTACTGGTCCGTACTGGTCCGTACTGGTCCATACTGGTCCATACTGGTCCATACTGGTCCGTACTGGTCCGACCCGAGCTGAAGCACAGGTAGGGCTCCCAGTTGTGCTCCCACACCCATACTGGTCCATACTGGTCCATACTGGTCTATAGGGCCTATGGGGTTGTATGGGCAGCAAAGACCCCCCCATGGAGACCCCAGAGGAACCTGGGACCCCAACCCACCTCTGACCCCCTGGGGAACCCCCCGAGACCCCAACCCCACCCTAGACCCCCCCGAGGAACCCCCTGAGACCCCAACCCCACCCTAGACCCTCCAGGACCTCCTGAGGAACCCCAACCCCATCTCAGACCCCTCCAGGACCTCCTGAGGAGCCCCCAGACCCCCATATCTCAACCCTCCAAGACCCCAACCCCATCTCAGACCCCTCCAGGACCTCCTGAGGAACCCCCAGACCCCCATATCTCAACCCCCCAAGACCCCAACCCCATCTCAGACCCCTCCAGGACCTCCTGAGGAACCCCAACCCCATCTCAGACCCCTCCAGAACCTCCTGAGGAGCCCCCACACCCCACATCTCAACCCCCCAAGACCCCAACCCCATCTCAGACCCCTCTGGGACCTCCTAAGGAGACCCCAGACCCCACATCTCAACACCCCAGGACCCCAACCCCATCTCAGACCCCTCCAGAACCTCCTGAGGAGCCCCCAGACCCCACATCTCAGCCCCCCAAGACCCCAACCCCATCTCAGACCCCTCCAGGACCTCCTGAGGAGCCCCCAGACCCCATATCTCAACCCCCCAAGACCCAACCCCATCTCAACCCTTCCTGGACCTCCCAAGAAAGCTCCAAGACCCCATATCTCAACCCCCCAAGACCCCAACCCCATCTCAGACCCCTCCAGCACCTCCTGAGGAGCCCCCAGACCCCATATCTCAACCCCCCAAGACCTCAACCCCATCTCAACCCTTCCTGGACCTCCTGAGGAGCCCCCAGACCCCACATCTCAACCCCCCAAGACCCCAACCCCATCTCAGAGCCCTCCGGGCCCTCCCGAGAAGGTCCCCAAGCCCCCTAGCCGCTGTCCCCCGCCCCCGGCCCGCCCCCGCCGACGCCGTGGCCCCCTCCCCAGCCCTCGAGGTAGCGTGCGAAGAGGGCCTTGGCGCGCCGGAGGACGCGGGGCAGGTGGTGCCGGCGCACCAGGCGGTCGAAGTGCATGGCCACCTCGTTGTAGTCGCCGGCTCGCGCCATCACGGCCTCGCGCTGCTCCAGCAGCATCGCCAGGCAGACGAAGAGCAGGAAGGGGTTCCCCTGGCCCAGCTCCTCCGGCGGCGGCAGCGGGGCCCCGTCGTCCTCCAGGCCCACCTCCTCCTCCTCCTCCGAGGACGACGACGACGAGGAAGACGACGAGGAGGAGGAAGACGACGAGTCCTCCCAGACCCAACCGCCGCCCCACGGGTCCTCCAGGGCGTCGGACGCCTCCGTGTCGGTGCTGGGATCGCTGCAGAACATCTCGGGGTCTTCAATCACCTCCTGGGGGGCTTGGCCAACGTCTCTGACGGCATCGCCCGCCTCCTTAGGGCACTCTCCGATTTTTTTGAGGGCTTCAACATCCTTGAGGGTTTCTCCGATGTCTTTGGGGGCTTCTCTAACCCCTTTGAGGGCTTCAGCTTCTTTGAAGGCATCACCAGTGTCTTTGGGGGCTTCTCCAATGTCTTTGGGGGCTTCTCCAACGTCTTTGGGGGCTTCTCCAACGTCTTTGGGAGCTTCTCCAACGTCTTTGGGAGCTTCAGCCTCTTTGAGGACATCACTAACGTCTTTGGGGGCTTCTCCAACCTCTTTGAGAGCCTGAACCCCTTTGAGGGCTTCTCCAATGTCTTTGGGAGCATCACCAGCATCTTTGGGGGATTCTCCAACCTCTCTGAGGGCCTCACCGACGTCTTTGGGGTCGTGGGATCCCGCTTTGAGGTCTCTAGTGGCCTCGCCGGGGGAGCTGGAGGCATCACCAACCTCTTTGAAGGCATCAACCACCTCTTTGAGGGCTTCTCCAAGCTCTTTCTGGTCTTCCCCTGCCTTTCGGGGGGCACCGAGCGCCTCCCTGGAGAACACAGCGCTGGGGGGAACGTCCTGGGAGATCTTCGCATCCTCTCGGCTGTTCCAGGACCTTCCAGGACCAGGCTGGACATCTCCGAAGACCCCGGGCTCCTCGTCATCCCTTTTGGAGCCGCTTTGGACGTCGCTGGAGCTCTTTAGGCCTTCTCGGTCACCCCCAAAGCTCTCGGAACCTTCCTGGATGTTCCTGGAGCTCTCTGAACCATCTTGGATGTTGCTAGAGCTCTCAGGACCCTCCTGAATATTCCTGGAGGTCTCGGAACCATCTTGGACGTTGCTGGAGTTCCCGAGACCCTCCTGGATATTCCTGGAGGTCTCGGAACCATCTTCGATGCTGCTGAAGCTCTCGGGACCCTGCTGGATATTCCTCGAGGTCTCGGAACCATCTTGGACGTTGCTGGAGCTCTTGGGACCCTCCTGGATGTTCCTGGAGCTCTCAGAACCATCTTCGATGTTGCTGGTGCTCTCGGGATCCTCCTGGACGCTCCTGGAGCTCTCAGACCCATCTCGGACGTCACCGGAGCTCCCGACACCCTCCCGGGCGTTCCTGGGAGCCTGTCGGCCGTCGCCGGGGCCGTCCCCGCGTGCCCCCGTCTCGCCGTGTCGGCGCCGTCGCCGCGGCGGCCGCGGGCGCAGGCCTCGCCGCTCCCTCAGGCCCTGCCGGGCCCGCCGGGGCCCCAGCGGGGCTCCCAGCAGGGCGACGCCGTGCGGCGGGGGCGGCGGGGCCGGCGGCAGCGAGCTCCACGTGATCTCCAGCACGCGCAGGGCGTCCTCGAAGGCGAACTCGCGCTTCAGCTCCAGCAAGAGCCAGCGGTAGCAGAAGAGCAGGTCGTGCGCGCCGCGGGCCGCCAGGAAGGCCCAGAACTCGGGGTCGGCGCGGCGCAGGAGGCGGCGGAGGTGAGCGAAGGCCCGCGCCAGCCCGCGGCCGCCGGGGCGGAAGCGCGGGGCCAGGCGGCGCATGAGGGCGCAGAAGCAGAGGAAGGCCTGGGCCTCGTCGTCCAGCACGGCCAGCAGCGGCGCGGCCACGTCCGACATGCCCTGGCAGTACGAGAGGCGCGGGTGGCCCAGCGCGAAGGTGGTGAGCAGCGCCTGCAGGGCCGCCAGGTGGGGGTGCCCCTCCTCGGGGCCCCCGAAGTAGGGGTGGCCGCGGTCGGTGCGCACCACGTCCTTGCGCACGGCGGCCGCCACCAGCGCCAGCTCGGCCGGGGCCGCCCGCGCCGCCAGCAGCACCTTGAGCGCCGCGTACTCCTGCGCCTTGGAGCGGAGGTGCTGCAGCCGCTCCTGCCCCGACAGCCCCGCCGGGAAGACGTTCAGCAGGTAGCGCCACACCACCTGGGGGGGAGGGGGAGGGGAGCGAGGTGAGGAGGGGGGGACTGGGAGCGCGGGGAGGGGAGGAGGGGGCAGCGAGAGGGGAAGGGGAGCACTGGGAGGGGACTGGGGGGCACTGGGAGGGGACTGGGAGAGGGTTGGGGGCACTGGGAGGGGACTGGGGGGCACTGGGAGGGGACTGGGAGAGGGTTGGGGGCACTGGGAGGGGACTGGGGGGCACTGGGAGGGGACTGGGAGAGGGTTGGGGGCACTGGGAGGGGACTGGGGGGCACTGGGAGGGGACTGGGAGAGGGTTGGGGGCACTGGGAGGGGACTGGGGGGCACTGGGAGGGGACTGGGAGAGGGTTGGGGGCACTGGGAGGGGACTGGGGGGCACTGGGAGGGGACTGGGAGAGGGTTGGGGGCACTGGGAGGGGACTGGGAGGGGAGTGGGGGGCACTGGGAGGGGAGTGGGAGAGGGCTGGGGGCACTGGGAGGCACTGGGGAGCACTGAGAGGGGAGTGGGAGAGGGCTGGGGGCACTTGGAAGCACTGGGAGGGGAGTGGGAGTCACTGGGAAGGGAGGAGGGGGCAGCGAGAGGGGAAGGGGAGCACTGGAAGGGGAGTGGGGGGCACTGGGAGAGGGCTGGGGGGCACTGGGAGAGGGCTGGGGGCACTGGGAGGCACTGGGAGGGGAGTGGGAGTCACTGGGAGGGGAGGAGGGGGCAGCGAGAGGGGAAGGGGAGCACTGGAAGGGGAGTGGGGGGCACTGGGAGAGGGCTGGGGGCACTGGGAGGGGAGTGGGAGAGGGCTGGGGGCACTGGGAGGGGAGTGGGGGGCACTGGGAGGGGACTGGGAGAGGGCTGGGGGCACTGGGAGGCACTGGGAGGGGAGTGGGGGGCACTGGGAGGGGAGTGGGAGTCACTGGGAGGGGAGGAGGGGGCAGCGAGAGGGGAAGGGGAGCACTGGGAGGGGAGTGGGAGAGGGCTGGGGGCACTGGGAGGCACTGGGAGGGGAGTGGGAGTCACTGGGAGGGGAGGAGGGGAGAGCAAGAGGGGAATGGGAGCACTGGGAGGGGACCGGGGGGCACTGGGAGGGGAGTGGGAGAGGGCTGGGGGCACTGGGAGGGGACTGGGGGGCACTGGGAGGGGACTGGGAGAGGGCTGGGGGCACTGGGAGGCACTGGGAGGGGAGTAGGAGTCACTGGGAGGGGAGGAGGGGACAGCAAGAGGGGAATGGAAGCACTGGGAGGGGAGTGGGAGAGGGCTGAGGGCACTGGGAGCGGACTGGGAGAGGGCTGGGGGCACTGGGAGGCACTGGGAGGGGAGGAAGGGACAGCGAGAGGGGAATGGGAGCACAGGGAGGGGACTGGGAGAAGGCTGGGGGAACTGGGAGGCACTGGGAGAGGAGTAGGGAGCACTGGGAGGGGAGTGGGAGAGGGCTGGAGTCACTGGGAGACACTGGGAGGGGAGTAGAGGGCACTGGGAGGGGACTGGGGGGCACTGGGAGGGGACCGGGAGGGGACTGTGAGCACTGGGAGGTGACTGGGGGAACTGGGAGGGGACTGAGAGCAGCGGGAAGGGCCTGGGGGGGCGCTGGCAGAGGACGGGAGGGGGTTAGGGTCACTGGGAGGGGACTGGGGGGCACTGGGAGGCACTGGGAGGGGACTGGGAGCCCACCTTGCGCAGCCCGGGCTCGACGCCGCCGTGGAAGACGTGGAGGCGCAGGTCGTGGGGGCGCAGCAGACGCCCCCCGGGGCCCAGGCAGGCGCGCAGGGCGGCGTCGCTCAGGGGGGCGCAGGGCGGCGGGGACGGGGACCCCTCCGACCAGGCCAGAGCCGCCTGCGCCCGCGCCAGCGTCCGGCCCACCTGCGCGACAGACCCACTGGGAGGGACTGGGGAGAGATTGAGGGGCGCTGGGGGGCACTGGGAGGGGGCTGGGGAGAGATTGAGGGGCGCTGGGAGGCACTGGGAGGGGGCTGGGGGGCACTGGGAGGCACTAAGAGCGACTGGGAGGGGACTGGGAGACACTGGGAGAGACTGGGAGGAGACTGGGGGGCACCGGGGAGCATTGGGAGGCACTGGGAAGGGATTGGATGGCACTGGGAGGGGACTGGTGGGCATTGGGAGGGACTGGGAGCGGACTGGGAGGCACTGAGAGGGGACTGGGGGGCACTGAGAGGGGACTGGGAGGCACTGGGAGGGGCTGGGAGGGGACTGGGGAGATTGAGTGGCACTGGGAGGGGACTGGGAGGCACTGGGAGGGGACTGGGAGACACTGGGAGGGGATTGCAGAAAGATTGAGCGGCACTGGGGGGGACTGGGAGACACTGGGAGGGATTGGGACCTTACTGGTCCTACTGGTGCGTAGGGACTAAGAGCCCCGGGAGGGGATCGGGAGCCATAGGCCGACACAGGGGCCGCCTGGCTCAGGGACGGGGTCCCCTGGCAGGTTACTGGGAGGTTACTGGTGTGACTGGTGTGGTACCTGCGCCAGCAGGGCCTGCGTGAAGGGCAGCGCGGCCGCCAGCAGCGAGCGCCGCTCGGGGAGGCTCTCGGCGGCGGCCGCCTCGCGGGGGCTGATGATGTCCCAGTCCTCGAGGCCGGGACCTGCGCCCCCAGAGCCCCCCCCGAGAATGGGGGTGAGACCCCAAAATCCGCAGGAATCGGCCCCGTTTCGGGGTACCCCCCCCCCCACCCCGTCCCCGGCATCACCCACTCTCGGCGGGCGGGCGGACGTCGAGGCGCAGGCGCAGAGCGGGGCGGGCGTGGGCGAAGGCGGCCGCCAGGTCCTCGTCGCTCGTCAGCGGCACCAGCGCCTCCTGCCCCGACGCCTCGCGGCGCGCGAAGCTCACCGAGAACCCCGGCTTCCTGCGGCGGAAAACCCGGAGTGAGGGGCTGGGGGACCCCGAGGGTTTGGGGTGAGGGGGGATTTGGGGACCCCCCGAGGGTTTGGGGAGTGAGGGGTGGGCTTGGGGACCCCGAGGGTTTGGGGTGAGGAGGGTTTGGGGACCCCCCGAGGGTTTGGGTAGTGAGGGGTGGGCTTGGGACCCCGAGGGTTTGGGGTGAGGGGGGATTTGGGGACCCCCCGAGGGTTTGGGGTGAAGGGGGTTAGGGGACCCCCCGAGAGTTTGGGTTGAGGGGAGTATAAGGGCTGAGGGGGATCCTGGGGACCCTAAAGAGGTTTGGGGTGAGGGAACCCCAAGGGGTTTAGGAGGCAAGAGTGGGGACTCCAATGCTTTGCGGGGCTTGGGGACCCCAAGGGGAGCAGGAGGCGACAGGGGGGCTCAGGGACCCCCCAATATGCGGCTTAGCCCCCCCCCCCAGCCCAAACGTGGGGGGTCAGGGACCCCCCCCCAAACCCCCAAAATGGGGTTCAGGAACCCCCCAAGCGTGGGAGGGACCCAAACCCCTCAATGTGGGGGAACGGAGAGACCCTCAAGCTCCTCGGTGTCCACTGGGGTCTCCGAGCCCTCGTTCTGAGAGGTTTAGGGATCCCTGTGCCCCCATTTTGTGGTGCTTCGGGGGGTCCTTGAGCCCCCACTCTGAGGCGTTTTGGGGGATCCATGAGCCCCAATTCTGGGGTCCCTGGGACCCCACGTTTAGGGGAGTCTCTGCACCCTTATTTTTGGGAGGTCCTTGAGCCCCAATTCGGAGCGGTTTGGGGAGTCCCTGAGCCCCTCGTTAAGGGATTCGGGTCCCCTCCATTTGGGGGGTGTAAGGGCTCTCTCTGAGCCCCATTTTGAGGTCCCTGAGCAGCTATTCTGGGTGACTGGTGGGGGGGGTGTCTCTGATCCCCATTTTTAGGGGGGTCCCGAGCCCCCCCTCCCTCCTCACCCCTGCAGGTCGAACGCCCGTGCCAGGATGCGCTGCAGCACGTCCAGCGAGGTGATGTGGGGGTCCACGGCGAAGGAGCGGAACTCGGGGGGCTGCAGCCCCTCACTCTTCTAGGGGGGGAGAAGGGAAACTGGGGGGTGGGGGGGAGGAGGAGAATCACCGCCCCCCCCCCCCCCTTTCCTTCTTCCTCCCTCACAGGCGACAAAATGGCGGCCAACCCCCTCGCCTCAGAGCCCGCCTCGGGTCACGTGACCATTTTTTTGGGCGGGAAAAGCCGCTCCCGCCCGAATGGTCACGTGACCGGTTAGGCGGGAAACACCCCCACCCACCCAGTCAAACCACGTGACCACTCGGGGGGGGGGCGGGAAACCTCGAAGCCGCCATTGGCTCCCGCCCAAACCACGTGGCACAGCCTTGGCCACGCCCCCCTCGCTCGCGCCCCCGCCCCCACGTGACTCACCTTGACGCGCACGCGCACCACCTCGCTCTCTTCCTCCAGCGCGGCCCCGCCCCCCGCGGCCGCC